>NC_081562.1:64465744-64505924 GCF_022355385.1 Mustela nigripes
TCGTCAGGTCATGATCCCAGCGTCCTGGGATCGAGTCCCACATCGGGCTCCTTGCTCAGTAGGGAGCCTGCTTCTCCCTCTGCCTCTGCCTGCCATTCTGTCTGCCTGTGCTCACTCTCTCCCCCCCCCTCTCTCTGATAAATAAATAAAATCTTTAAAAAAAATGATATTATTTCAGAGATTATTTAATCAAATTCTCTGATTCCCAAAAATGAGAAAACCTGGCCTAAAGAAACTTAGTGTCTTTCTCCTGGACATATAATTGATAATTGGTAGAACACTCTATTCCTTGATTCAGGGTCATTTCTAGTAATCCAGAAAGAAACATGGCTTTGGAATGCCTATATTTGAATAAGACAAGAGAAGTAGTTCAAATATTCAGATATTTGTAGTTCAAATATTCAGAGCTAAGTGACATTATGTAATCTTATATGCCTGAATGCTCTTCATACTTTTTAAGCCATTTTTTCCCTCATAGATAGATTTCTTGATATTGTTCTCATTTCATATTTATTTTAATTATTAAAAAATTATGAAATTTCCTTTAGTTATTATCTTTAAATAAAAATTGTATAAATTTAAAGGCGGACAACATGATTTGATTAAGATATATGTATATGTATATATATATATTTTTTTACATATGTGAAATGGTTACTACAGTCATGCATTAATATATCCTGTCACATAGTTCTCATTTTTAGCATTTTTTAAGCATACCATTCTCTTAGCTTATTTCCCATTTCCCATTTTTACATTAAGTATAAAAGAAACAACCCCTAAATAGCCAAAGCAATTTTTAGAAAGCAAGAAAAGAAAAGCAAAGGTGGCGTTTTTGCAATTCCAAACTTCAAGTTATATTACAAAGCTGGAGTGATCAAGGCAGTACTGGCCCAAAAACAGACACACAGATCAATGGAACAGAATAGAAAACCCAGAAATAAACCCACAATTTTATGGTCAATTAATCTTTGACAAAGCAGGAAAGAATATCTAATGGGAAAAAAACGGTCTCTTCAAAAAACGGTATTGGGAAAACTGGACAGCAACATGCAGAAGAATGAAACTGAACCTCTTCCTTACACTATACGCAAAAATAAACTCCAAATGGATTAAAGACCTAAATGTGAGAACTTAAAACCACAAAAATCTGAGAAAAGAGCGTAGACTCTGACATTGACTATAGCAACTTCCTTCTAGATATGTCTCCTGAGGCAAGGGAAAGAAAAGCAAAAATAAACTATTGAGACTACATCAAAATAAAAACTTCTGCATAGCAAAAGAAATAATCAACAAAACTAAAAGACGACCTGAAGAATGGGAGAAGATATTTGCCAATGACATATCTGATAAAGGGTTAGTATCCTAAGTATATAAAGAACTTACAGAACTCAACACCCCAAAACCAAATAATTCAATTAAAAAATAGGCAGGGAACATGAACAGACATTTGTCCAAAGAAGACATCTGGATGGCCGACAGACGCATGAAAAGATGCTCAACATCACTGATCAAAAGGGAAATGCCAATCAAAATGGGATCTCACCTCCTACCTGTCAGAATGATTAAAATAAAAAATACAAGAAACAACAAGCAGTGATGATGTGGAGAAAAAGGAACTCTTTTGCACTGCTGGTGAGAATTTGAACAGATGCAGCCACTGTGGAAAACTGTATGGAGGTTCCTCAAAAAGTTAAAAATAGAATTACCCTAGGATCCAGTAATCATGCTACTGGGTGTTTACCCCCCAAATATGAAAACACTAATTCAAAGGGATACACGCACCCCTATATTTATAGCAGTACTATTTTTTTGTTTCAAATTTTTATTTAAATCCTTGTTAGTTAACATATAATGCAATACAGGTGTCAGGAGTAGAATTTAGTGATTCATTGCCTATATATAAAACACCCAGTGCTTGTCATGACAAGTGCCCTCTTTAATATCCATTGCCCATCTAGCCTATCCTTCATCCACTTCCCTCCATCAACTCAGTGTGTTCTTTATTGTTAAGAGTCTCTTACCGTTTACTCCCCCCTGCTTTTTTTCCTTCTCCTATGTTTATCTGTTTTGGTTCTTAAAGTCCATACATGAGTGAAATCATATGGTATTTGTCTTTCTCTGACTGACTTATTTCATACAGCAACATTACTTACAATAGCCAATTTATGGAAGCAGTACAAATGTCAACTGATAGATGAATGGGTATAGAAGATGTAGTGTGTGTGTATATATATACACAATGGAATGTTATTCAGCCATAAAAAAGACTGAAATCTTGCAATTTGCAATAATATGGATGGAGCTAGAGAGTATTATACTAAGCAAAATAAGTCAGTAAGGGAAAGACAAATACGTATGATTTCAGTCCTATGTGAAATTAAAGAAACAAAACAAATGAGCAAAGGAGAAAAAGGAGAGAGAGAGAAATGAAGAAACAGACTCTTAACCATAGAGGACAGACTGATGGTTATCAGAGGGGAGTGGGGTGGGGGATGGGTGAGACAGGTGACAGGGAGTGAGGAGGGCACTTGCTTCAAGGAGCAATGGGTGATATATGGAAGTGTTGACTTACTACATTGTACATCTGAAACTAATATATCACTGTATATATTAGAATTAAAACTGAAAAACTAAAAAAATAATATTTTCTAAGGTTGGAGGAAAAGAAAGAGGGAAAGAAAGAAGACAGAAAGAAATAAATTATAACTGTGCTAATTAGCATAGTTAATAATCTTATGTAATCAAATATGTCTAGAAAACTATACAATTATGTGTAATGAAACATAGGTATTGAGGTCAATGACGGCCGCTGAAATCCTGAATATACTCCAGTCAATGCTTCACATCTAACGGTCAAGCTTTCAGCTGCAGGTAAGCCGGTCTACACCAGAGTGTACTCTACACCAGAGAACACGTGCCAGTTCAAGCTCACCCACACCTCTCTGTGGCTGTTGTGAAAGCTGAGGTAATAAACACTTCCACTCCACAAGGACCTAAAGTGGAAATCACGAGCGATAATTACCTAGGCATGTAAAGGACTCTCTCGGCCACCACAAAACCCACCCTGAAGAAGAGATTGCTGGCTGGAACGAACGGGAAAACCAGGAACAACAAGCCCACTAAAACTTCCTTGTGCTCCAGTCTCTGAAACACACAACAGTGAAGGACAAATTAATTTTTAAAAACTTTCACTTCAGTCGGCATTTAACCATCTTTTTCATTCTCAAGTTCTTATTGCTGGAATGAATAAATTAGACCAATGCATTTGATCAGTGAGCTGAATTCATCAGAGAAAGCCCTTGGGCTGAAAACCCTGGCAAGTCACACGTTCGCCACCCAGAAACCTCTGATAATTGCACATGAGCAGTGACCATTACTCCTTGTTCCGGGCCAGCCCTACAGCAACCCTACTTCTTGGCTCCGGTCCCTTTCAAAAATCTCTGTCCCCCCAGGCAACTGGTTTCCAGAGAGCAAAGCAGCTTAATAGAATCAAGCTCACTAAGGCATCATAGAGAATTGAATTATTGTCCTCTCTGAAACAGAACACATTTAAACAATATTAGCAATAAAAAAACAAAGTCCATCAGGAACAGCAAACCTTAGAATAAAAGAAATTAAATGCTAGTGGTAAAATCTGATGCCAGTGAGAGAGACTATTTGAGCTGAATATTTTCTTAGCACTTCTCAAATTAAGCTAGTAAGCATTTGTTCCATGACACTTTTTAAAAATCAGAAATCATTATAATTATTCAGGGGCACCTAGGTGGCTCAGTTAGTTAAGCAACCAACTCTTGGTTTCAGCTCAGGTAATGATCTCAGGATCAGGAGATGGTGCCACACATAGGGTTCTGTGCTCAGCTAGAGTCTGCTTAAGATTTTCTCTCTTTTCCTCTGCCCCTACTGCCCCATGCTCGCTCTCTCTCTCTCTCAATTAAAAAAACCTTATGATAATTCATTAAACTGAGAAAGCACCTGTCTGTGATATTGTCTATATAATTATGCAGACTTCTCTGTCATTTATAGTAACAGAAAAAATTTACTACTAATGTGTTCTAATGGACACTGTGAAAAGTAGTTAGCATTTCCTGATGTGTATATCATAAGATATACAATCAAAGGGAGGTCTATTTAAAATAGACTGTAATATATTGGGAAGTCTTGTTTTTTCTTTTAAAAAATGTTTAATAAAGAAACCATATATAACTTTACATATTACAATTTCAAAGATTTCCTATAAACATTTAAAATAACCTATTGCTATTAGTAATTATTAAAGAATAAACAAAAAGATAAAAAAATATAACTAAGACTCCTAATACAACTACAAATTAAAGATCTTGGGCTATTTGTCACTTGAATTTTATTTAAAAACTATGCTTTACTGACTATAATGTATAGAATAATAAAGTTTCTGAGAGTGATTCCATATGAACAACTATAATTTGGATAGTTTCCTCTAAATAATTAATAGTTCTCTAAGGAATGACATCAATTTTTACTCAAAGGAACTATACCCTTTAGATTTAAAACAAAAAGGAGAGCCAAACAAATAAAAACTACTATAAAAAGCTTTCATCTTAAATGAATACAATAAAGTGTTATATTTCTATGCCCCACTGAAATTGAAAAAAAAGTAAATGAAGGCCAAATAATTTTGTTTAAAATCTCCAAGCAATCCTTGTGATTTAAATTATAGTTTGAGTTTACAAAGCAACTTTAACTTCAAGAATTCAAAGTACTTAATTGAAAAAAACTCCCACCTTTGCAAGAAGGCTATAATATGAAGAACAAATATGTTTTGACAAATTTGAAAACAAATCCCAAAGAATTCAGTGTCTTGTCAGTGTTCTTCATGAATTCTGCTTCAGGAGCCCATAGGTTGGGAGGAGGCAGGTTTCAGGTGACCTGCAGGCACCCTACTCCATGCCTGCCCCCTACCTCTCCCTCTCCCAACCCTGCAGGGGGCAGGGCCCACTGCTGGGGACAGGGAGATGTCCCTGATCCTCCTCCAGAAGACTGACCTGCAAAGTGAAAACTCACTACACTGTGTGTTCCTTGTTCCTCCACTGGGTTCTTCAGACTCCAAGAGCATCTTTATTTCCTTAATGGCCATAATCCCAAATATAATCACACATTTATCTGTGTGTTTCCATCTTTATAAAACGCCTGTCTTCCCCAGGAGACTGGGGGCCAGGAGGGCAGGGAGTGTTCACAGCCAGCTGTGTTCACTGATACATGATCTGTGCTTAGTTCAGTGCCTGGCACTTAAAGGGTGCTCAGAAGTACTTGTAGAATAAATCAGTAAGTGAATAAATGTACCCAGCAAGGGAGAAAACTGAGTAGAAGAGGCCAACGTGGTAGAGGTGACAATCTGGGTTTAATAAATGAGTAAATGCTTACAAAGCAGAATATATTGGCAGAGGGGGTCAAGGCTAGGGGCTTTCCAGGCAGAGGGTATATAAAGTACAAGGCAAGTAGATGCCAAATGCCACCCAGTGTATTTAAGGGCTTTTTGATACTTGCAGAGTATAAAGTGCAAGGGAAGAATGACAGGAGATCAAACTAGATGTGCGGGCAAAAGATCACAAGGGTCTGCTCTGATCTGCTGTGGAGTTCGCCTTTACCTAGAGGCAATGAAGGAGCTGCTGGAGGGTCCCACATGCACAGAAAGTGAAGCGTCAGACCAGGAGTCAATGTCCAGACTCAAGTCATAGCCCTGCCACTAATAGGCAACTGGTTACCTTGAGCAGGCCCCTTAGCCTTTCCATACTAGGGTGCCCCAGCTCTAAAACGAGACAAGTGAGGCTTACTGCTCAGAGCTCAGCGGAACTGGGTACAAAGGCTGCTCTGGTCTGAAAGTGGATGTGATCTGAATGATGTTGCATGGGACATGAGGCTCCTGGAGTGCTGGAGGAGAACGTGGGGATTCCACAGCAGGCGCTCTGACAGGTGAAGGCCACCACTCCCTCTCGCCAGTGGGGAGTGCTGATCGGAAGGGGCAGGAAGCCGTAGTCTCTTTGTGGTTGAATTTTGGGGAATCAAAAGTTATACATGGAGTTTTGACTGTGTGGAGGGTAGGAACTCCTAACCCCTGCGTTGTATAAGGGTTAACTGTATCTTCTTTCAATATGCCTCTAAGACTTTCCAAGGTGACCGAGTCTAAACCCAGAGGGTTACTCAGTGGCCATGCACTGCCCTAGCTGCTAATGCAAGAACAGCAGATTTTCCAATGCTGTAAATTACTGCGAATGAAGTCCTGTTCTGTGGGAAGCATCATCTGGAAGCCCCTGACTGTCCCTTCAGTCTTTTTACTCCTGGCTCAGCTTCCCCAGTATGGGGGCATGGCTGAAGAGACAAAAATACACACAGATACAGGCAGACACAGGCACATAACACAGACAGACCTGGATGGCCATGCGGGGCTGGGGAATCTCAGGACGGCCTGAGGGAGAAAAAAGTTAGAAGCTGATTCTGAGAAGCTGAATCACTTCTGCCGTATCTCACTAATGATTCCATATTTGGCTGTGTCCCTGATTTAGGATTAAACTGCCACAACACCCTGCTGCAGAGAGGTTTAGGACAGATCTCCCATGGTTTGAGCCCAGGCCATATATGTATGTCAGATGCAGATGCAGAGGTGAACAGATGACCTATTTCATTTTTTTCTGGGAGCAACAGGACAAAGCTGAACTGGGACAGAAAATGGTTGTTTCAGGAACCCAACAGCGTGCCTGCCAGCCTACACTCTATTTGGCTCAAGCTGGTGACTCATTTCATGACTTTCATAAGCTCTAAAATTCACTGATAGAATTTAAATGAAGAAACTAAATAGTCGGGAGACAAAAGTAGACTTGTACACTCTGTTCTCCTAGCCGTTTCAAAACTTGCTTTTCCAAGGCCCAACTTCTCCACCCTAAGAGGCACGGCGATAGACAGGTGAAGGCAGATTAAGATCAGAATATTTATAAAATCATAAGACACAATATCTCATTCTTCTGTCACTTATTATTATCATTATTTTAAAGATTTTACTTTTATTTATTTGTCAGAGAGAGAGAGAGCACAGGCAGGCAGAGTGGCAGGCAGAGGCGGAGGGAGAAGCAGGCTCCTTGCTGAATGAGGAGCCCGATGTGGGACTTGATCCCAGGACACTGGGATCATGACCTGAGCTGAAGGCAGCCGTTTAACTGACTGAGCCACCCATGTGCTCCTGCCGCTTATTATTGATTGCCACCTAGAAGACGGTGCCTTTGCTCTGGAATCTGAAATCAGTGAAGGAATGAAACCAAATATAATCCACCAGGTTTCACTCACTTGGTGAAGATCCATATATTTTAGAGTTGCATCTCCTGAAGGTAGTCAAATTCTCATCATATTTTATCAAACAAATATGGCAAGAAATTTTTGGCTTATTTCATGACATATGAAAGTAACAATAAATCCAGTAAGCTTCTATTTTAGCAGCTAAAAGGAAGAGAAAGATTTACTTGCATAACAGCTTCTGAAGGAACTCCTATTAATAGTAGATTTGATTCCTGCCATCCATCCTGTATGCATGCAAAGCAAAATATCTTCTATAATCAAAATATGTTGCATCTCTTTGGACAGGACCCAATTTCCTACTCATGAGACATATGGTGATAAAAGTGTGATAGATTATTTTGCTTCTTAAGGGATGTTTAAAAAGCTACTTCCACAGATAACTCACTTAAAATTAGTTCACTTCCTGCATAATTAAATATACATTCCAACAGCCCACCTTCATCATTTAAAAGGGCAACTGTAATTGACTAATAAAATGTAGCAATGGCTAGAAAAAGAAGCCCTGTGTTTGAAATGGCACCAAATACTTATATTTCTGTGAGCTCAGCAGACATTCACTTACACATGCATCAAGACATGGATGGTGCATTCATAAAAGGACTGCTTTCCCCCAGATGGTATGAACCTAAATCTTTAAAGTATATTCAAGAATGAGGAAACTTTATATGATCCACACGAGGCTTGAAGATGTGGTAAAGACAACCCAATGATCACTAACGGGGAGTCTTATTTTCCTAGAAAATTCTATCAGGATGGCAGAAACAAATATTTTGGCTAAAAGCAAGAGTAAAACATGTTTTCCAGCAGCATTTAGCATTATATTATTACCAAAAAAGGATCTTGAAGAATAAGGGTCTATGTCTGTCTATATATAGTATTTATACAGAGATGATTAGAGTTCACCAGCAGAAGTTACTAACGTCAAAGGGATTGTGAGAGGTTTGAATGATTATATTTTTCTGGTGATTCCAGGAAGGCTGACTCAAATATACTCCTCTCATTGGGTTACTTCTTAATGCCAAATACCAGAGTCCTGGTATTGAAAATTAACCTAAGACAGTTCGACTTCTTCAAGGTTACTAGGACTTTTGTAAACACTAGTGGTCTCTGGTGTTTAGAGCCAGATGGAATGTAACACTGACAGCAAATCTTGGATAAAATGCAGCTGAAGTACAAACATTTATTAGCAAACAAGAAGAAAAACAGTTTTCTACCATCTGCTCTTGTAAACTCAGGGAAGTCCCCACTCGGTCTTGCAGATCTCCTAAACAACGTTGCATATAAGAGCACTCCAAGGTAAATCAGACTACCTCCTAGTGAGGTTGGGCTCAGAGCCTTTGTGTGGAGACACAGGACCAAAAAGAGCCTGGTTCTAGCTCCGTAAGGCTGCTGGGCTGGCCTGTCTTAGATCTTTCTCATTCAAGGGTGATGATTCCTGTACAATCTTCTTAGCTAACCACCTATCTTGGCCAGCACTTACTTCACCAGTAAAAATTATTTCCTAATAGCCCTCACACTGAAGAACAAACCTTTGGCATAAATTTTGACAATATTGGAAGAGCATGTAAAAGCCCCTCAAGAGAATGGACTCCTGAGGAGAGTGCTTTAAATGTCAATGAACTACTCCTAGAGTGTACAATAAAGTTCACTTCACCCACAGGCAACACAGTGTTGGCACTGATGCAGTTTAAATTGACACACAGACAACATAATGCCTCATTCTGTGCTTTCATCCTTTCTTATTTGCGTTTGTGCCTCATTTTTTTAAAAAAAAGATTCATTTATTTATTTTAGAAAGAGAGCGAGCATGTGAGTGGGGGATGGTGCTGAGGGAGAAGGAGAGAGAATCCTCAAGCAGACTCCCCACTGAGCAAGGAGCCCCATACGTGGCTCAATCTCATGACTCTGAGATCATGACCTGAGCCAAAATTAAGAGTCTTGGTTGCTTGGGCGACTGAGTCACCCAGGCGCCCCACTTCTGTGTTTCTTTTTAATCAATAGTCCATGAGGTGAGCATGATTTTTCCTTGATCAGAATCAAGGAAATTGATCAAGGAAATTTCCTTCAAAGACCACTTGCTCTTACTGTTGACTAGTTAGAAACTCTTTATAAAATAAAATGTTCCAAAAGAATCTTTCTGTAGGTGGTGTTGTTAGAGGATAACTGTGAAGATTTGTCATTCTTGAAGATAGGGATACGGTAAGCTAGAAAATTTTTAGATAGTGCTCTGAGGGGGTCATTACAAGTCTGTACAATTTATCTACCCACTCTCATATGTCTAAATCCACACCCCTCAAATGACCTGGGATGTATTTGATGACAGAATCCTTATTTTGAGGAAACCCTCTTACTGTCCTGTGCAGGGCTAGAACACACTTAGAGAACTGCTGGTAATAAATTACCCCAGTCAGAATGAAGTTAAAAAGAATGGTTTCCACATAAAACCTCTCTCAGGAAACCATCTCAGTATCTGAAAAATCTTTCTGTATCTGTAATATATACTTTTTGCAATATTGTCAGCCCATTTCCTGCTCTTCCATTCTCAGTGGCATTATAAGGACAGCAGGTCACCATTTTCATGGTAAGGGATCAGTATTCCCTTAGAGAACTTAATACAATGTCCATCTACTTCCTATACTGCAACAACAGTGAGCCCACTCATTAAAATATCTTAAGTTTTCATCTCCCACAAAGAAGAATCATCTTTGTGGCTCTACTGGGAATGCCATGGTGCTTAGAGACTACTACAGAGTCACAAGGGGGTGAAGTTCTAAAATCAGCGTAGAAGCAAAAATTATGCACACAATCAAGATTACCCTTGAAAATCCTCTAGAAAGGTTCCCTTTGTGAGAACAGCATTCCATATTTCAAGAAGCCAAACCCTCTTTTTCAAAACTGGGTCAGATGGCTGTTCCTTCAATTGAGTACTAGGTAAAGTAAGATTAATGTAAGGATGTCACATTCTATGAAAAATGCAAATCTTTAAACACTAGAATTCCATTTGCCACTGCAAGATGCTCACACCATGAGGGCTCACAGGAACTGAGGTTGCCTGGGTGAAGGACAAATTCACTCTTCTCATCTTTTACTCCTTCCTGGGATGACACTTTCTGAAGGCAATAACCAGATATCTATCTATACTGCTTAAGCTCCTAGTTTCTCTTCTCTTTTCTGGTTTTTGTTTCTTTTTAAAATTTTTACTGATCCACTATAATTGATTTGTGTAAATATACCTAGTCAATGGCATTTTAGTAAAACTTTAAAAATAAATATATAAATGTATAGGTGTACATATACACAGTACATGGTAGCATTTTTTCCCCCTTAGGAGGTTGCTTCCGTCATATTTGGCTCACTACTGCAGGCAATTTAGGCAGCCTGTTTAGGACTAAACAGGAACACTCTGAAGATTTGAAGGAAAAACTGTTCAACAGTCCCAAAGTCCAAGACAGCAACAGAGGCTCTGGGATAACAGATGTAGTATATGATCAGACAAATCAGTTTTAACAAGATGACTAAAAATAGAAGGGAAAATACATGTCTCCTGGGGCTGGGGATTTCTGTCTGGAGCCAGAAGAGCAGATTTTCTTGTGTGAATGAGGTTCCCTATGATTTCCACCCTAACAACGAACCACTCTGCAGAGAGCTGTAATGGGCCACTGGTGGAAGGGAAGAAGATGATGGAGTGTCTACAAGACTTCAGATATCAGGGAGCACTTGCAGAAAAGTTAGATGACACTTCCCCAAGCTCTGCAGCTGAGCTCCACCCAGCACAGCATAAGGGATGGCCGGGTTCTTGGCTTACAGGCACTCAGGCTGGATTTCTGCTCTACTCACCTCCTACCTGATTCCTCACACTCACCTGAAAAATTCCTCTTCCCAGCTTCTCTTCTGTCTAAATCCTATTTGCTCCCACTTCCAAAGGAGTTGAAACAGAAGTCTTAGTCACACCCCTCCCTGCCAAAGTGGGTAATTAGTGCTAACTGGGCTGAGAATCCTTCCCTGGAGATGTCACAGTGAAAGCCTGGAGGAAGTCTTTATCCAGGGGAGACAGTTGGGTTGTTTCAATCATCATAGCCTCCCCTGTGTAGAGAACCCTGCCCAAATGTCAGGAAGCCTGAGCTACAGGCAGACAAACTCATGGGTTCACTTATTTCTTCTGTCATTTCATTCCACTGAGCCCCTGCTGTGAGCAAGGTTCTGTGCCAGGCTGTGAAACCGCTGGGCCAGTACCAACACAGCCATAGTTTGCAGTTGGAAACATCCAAAGACTTTGGGGCAAATTCCATGGTGGTGCATGCAAACATAAGGGGAATGAGTACTGCGGATATTCCTCCTGGACTAAGCTGAAAATGAATTCTCACTGATCTACACTTACCTGCTAAGAAAGCCTGTGGTGAATCTTGCTGCTGAATTGAAAAGTACCCTAATTGTATTTTTGCTTTGCTTAGCTGTGTGTGTTACAGTATTTTAAATCAAGAGTATTCTACAGGCAAAGGATTTTCAGCTGATTTCAGTTCCAGTGACATTGTGATTCATTCATTCATTCATTCAACTAATATACACTGAGCATCTACTAAATGTTACCACTATGCAAGCCATAGATGCAAAAGAAAAAAAGAAACAAACAAAGCAACCAAACTATAAACAAAGTGCCATGCTAGGGAAGGTTATTTTCTGGTGAAGGAGTCAGACATTGTTTAGGTTTACATGTGTATATGACCCTCAATTCTTCTTACTTCTAACGTGACAGATGCGGTGGACAGAGCTTAAGGGGAGTGCAAGATGAGATGGGAGCATGAAGGAGGAATTTCTTTTCCTCTCATATAGTAAGTAACCTATTAAATGAGATATGAAACCTCAACATTACCTTTTCTTCATGATCCCTATTTTTCCAATGATAATCTCTTACTTCCATATACAAAACATCTCAGTAAGCTGGCTCCCTAATTTTTATCTAAACATGTCTTACATGTTGCTAATATCATGCCTTTGCTCACTTCCTTTTCCTGTCTGGAATGCCATTTATCTAGTCCTAATTCATTTAAGTTCTACTTATGGGACCTCCTACGGTCCCATAATCAAGAAAACCTTCCACATCAAGCCAGTTCCCAGCCCAGGGCCTGGCACTGGAATCAGTTTAATTTCATTGAATGAGAACATTGATTTCTATCTGAACCAAAGCACATTCTGCTTATGTCACTCATGTGGCATTTTCCTTCACCTCCTTACATTGTGAATTATTTCTTTATTTCTATATCTTACCTTTCCAAGTAGACTCAGGGCAACTTCACTTCAGAGACCACATCATTTATAGCTCTGTTTCATCTTGCTGACGAAGGGCCTGGAACAACTGATATTTATTCTTTGTCATTAACCATGAAAGGAATGTTATCTGAAATATAATGTGTTAGTAAATTGTTTTATTCTTCAAATATTCATGGAATGGCTACTATGGATTTGGCAGTATTTGTTCTAGGCACTGAAGTTACAGTGCTGAACATAACAAATTTCTGCTGTCATGGAGCTTATGTTCTAGTGGAGGTAGGCAAAAATAGACACACAAATACATAATATGTCAGGGGCAATCGATGCTATGAAGGAAAATAGAAGAGGCTAAGAAAGATGGTGGGGGAGCTGAGAAGTTTTGTGTTATACAGGTTGGTCTGGAAAGGCGTCTATGATAAAATGGACATTTGAGAGATATCTGTTGGGAGTGAGCAAGTCATTGAATAGCTGGGTCAAGACTATTTCAGAAGAGTTTTGAACACAATAAGAAAGAGGAAGAGTGGGAGGGATGAGTGGCTCAAGCCTCTGGAAAGATGAGGTTTTGCTCCAAATGAAGTGAAGCCTTTGGAGAGTCTCTGGCAGAAGACTTATATTGTAAAATGTTGGTCTCGTAACCTATACACGTAGAATATAGTTTACAAAAAGGCAAGGGAGGAAGGAGGGAGAACAGCGGGGGCATTTGTATGACTTGGACAGTAATGTGGGAAGTGGAGCAAAGCAGTCAGGCCCAGATATATTCTGGACATACTTTAGAGGTAGATTCAATAAATTTTGCTATTGGACAAAATGTGAGATGTAAGAGAAATAGGAGTTAAGATGATGGCAAAATTCGGGGCCTACAGGACTCAAAGAACAGGACTTTTATTTACTGAGTTTCCCAAAGCATGCTTGATCACAGCAAGAATCAGAATGTTTGTCCTGGACATGCTGAGTTTGAGATGCCCTTTAAACACCCACTTCAAGAAGCCAAGAAGTCATCTGGACATATGAATGTGTAGTTCAGGAAGGGAATTCAAGCCAGAGGTGTGGTTTTGTACTTGAAAGTATATAGGTAGTGTTTAAAGCCAGGAGACTGGATGGACTCTCATGAGAGTGACTGTGGATAGAGAAGGAAGAATTCCCAGATGAGACCTGGGCATGCCAACATTTAGAGAAAAGGGAAATGAGGAGGAGCCAGCAAAGGGAATTGGAGGGGGACAGTGGAGTGAGAGGGAACTAAGATAGAATGCATCCAAGCAAAGAGGGAGGGAGAGGTAGTCAACTCTGCCCAATTCTGCTTAGATCTAATAAGATGAGGACTTAAAATTGACCACTGGGTCAGAAAACCAGGAGGTTACTAGAAACCTTGACAAGAGCTGTCAGGGACTGGAATGGTGCGGTTGAAAGCCTGACCAGAGAGGGGTCAACAGAAAACAAAAGAGAGGCATGCAGGCAGAGAGTAGACACATGTACTTGGGAAAGTTTTGTTGCAAAGAGGGCACAAATAGGAGGTAGTGGTTCTAGGGAAATATGAAGGCAAGGAAGGATTTTTAAAGATGGGAATTTGGTTGCATAATGACTATGAGTGGAAATCACTGAGTTCTGAGAGAGAGTAATTCAGTAGAGTGAGGAAAAAATGGGGGATTCAGGAGAGAGTGGCAATTGCTAGAATAATACTTTTGAGTAGATGAGAAAGAAGAGGGTCTAGAGGATAAATGGAAGAACACTGTTTACTCACAAGTGGAGTAAAGCCAGTGCACATGGGTACAGTCTAAAAGTAAGTTGGGAAGACATGGTAGGGTGTGTGTGTGTAACCCAAGTAGACCCAGTGGGTGGGATGATCTGTTTCAGTGTTTTCTGTATTCTCAGTGAAGGAGAAAGCAAAACAGCAGAGAGTAATGTGGAAGTAAGTGTTGAAGATTTAAGAAAAGAGAAGAACATGCAAAATAGTTGTCCATAAAATGAGAAACTGAATTGATAAAGAAATGAGAAGGGAGACTTGGTAGTACCAAAAGCCCACTTGAGGTAGCAGGTCATAACTTTAAAGTGAGACTACCCCCAAAATTAAACAAATAAATAAAGTGAGACTATCAAGTAGAATTAGAGTCACAGAATGGGAGTCAGTTTGCATCACATATAGCAAATATAAAAGTATCTGGGATATAAAAATACCTTGGATAAGGCATTAGCAATAGCACTGGATCTTTAAACATGCTCCATTTAAGGTACGCTTAAATTTTAATTCTGTAGTATCTAACACTATGTCAAATGAATCAGGAAGTTCATTTTCAAATACTACTAAAATAATATAAACAAACATTTCAGCTTTGGATTATGGTCAAAGTACCAAAGTTGATCATAGATGCTGAGATAGAAAACTGACCTAAGTAGCGGCAAGAGACCATACTAGATAAATAGGTGGTAGATGGAGGAGGCAGCTAAAGTAGTGAGAAAAGGCTAGATTACTTGAGCTGACCAAGCCTGAAAAAGGGTCTTATGGAGACCTGGGCTGTGCGCAGTGTGCAATGGACATGCCCAGTGCAGTGGTGGTGGATGGAGAGACCATAATGATACATGGTCGGCATGTCTTTTATCAGTGATTGCAGTGGTCCTAAAGCAGAACATGGCAGCACAGGCAATAAATGGCCAGCATGAGGAAACTTTCATGTAATGAGATTGGGAATGGGATGGAGAACATGATGATGGGGGAGACTAGGAAATGAAAAGTGAAATGTGGTCTAGAAGAAAAAAAAAATCATTGGCATTGGCACAGAGCCATTCACTGCTCAATGCAATATTCATTCTCAAAGCTCAACTTTATATTCCATTTGGTATATTAAAACAGGATGCTTATTCCCTCAAATTTCATGATTGCTTTTTCTGGAATTGGCAAAAGTATTCCAAAGTGATCTATATGCCACAATAATCACTTGACCTTAAATATGGCTCAGCCTGATGCAAAATGTCTTCAAGTTTACCGTTCAGATTACTGTATTTTTCTATGTCAGTGCAATAGTGTGCTGTATTATATGGTATAGCCATAATCTACTCCCCATCTTTTTGGACTTAGAGGAGATATAATGAGAAAATAATCATTTCGGAGCAGCGTGGTAGGCAGGCTAGAGGTAGCTCCCTGATTCCTGCCTCCTATTGTTCATGTCTTTATGCAATCCCCTCCCCCTGAGTGGGCGGGAATGGAACTTGCTTCCAGCCAACGGGCTGGCACAAAGATAATGTTAAGTCTTCATTTTGCTAGTAGACCGATGCTAGAGATGGGCTCCCTTGCAGGTTTTGAAGAAGTAAGCTGCGTGTTGTATAAGACAGATGTGTTTGACAATCTCTGTTTTTCTTGCAGGTATCTGTGTGCTGTTTTGGTCAGTAGGTTGGTGGGGTGGGGTGGCTGGGAGAGGAATGAGCACAGAGGCTAAGAAAGAGCAAGGCTGAGAACAGCTCCTCATATCTCAGATGAACTAAGCTGCTTCCCAAAGTAAGGAGATGCATTAGCCCCTCGCCACTCCTCCTCACCACTTTCACCAAGTAGTCACTGGTGATCACATCCATTGGTCAGGTTGCTCCCCACATGCGCCTGAGAATTTGGCTTGTTTTCCAGATCCTAGAGCTGCAGCCTATTATTTGCTGTAGTTATGGGGCATCGGTGTAGGACATGACTGATGGATACATGGATATATTGAAATAAATGATCACCTCTACTAGGGAAAGAAAGGGCCTTTAAGTGACTCTGCTGAGGGGCATTCCACTTCTTCACATTCATGCACAAAGGACATCTTGTCATCATTATTAGGCAAGTCAGGTCTCTTGTACATTCAACTTCACCCAAGGTTCTCTGTTTATAAGTATGCAACATGATTGTAAAATAATGATAAAAATAACCCCAAACCTCAAGACATCCTGTGAGAGTATAATGAAAGCCCAGTACCAAATAAAGAACTCATAAATAAAATTCAATGATGTTTCTTCTTGTTATGCAGGAAAACCACATTAGAAGACACTGGAAATAGAGAACTATAAAAAATAGGTCCAATGGCATTCATTCTTTTAAACAATCAAAATTAGACTGGCTATTTTCCTGATTTATGTCTCTATTTATTGCAAACCGACATGCTTAGTTCAGCCTGAATCTGCAAGAGTCATAAAGGAAAACCCCAGTGCCTTTTTAGCCTATGGTCCTCCTGGGGTGTAAACATTAACTGTTCATAGAAGAAAATAGAATAATCAGCCTTCACTACTTAAATACCCTTTATCTCTACTGTACATACATTCCAATGGAATGATTATCCTAATCACAATGTTGAGAGCAAATGAGTTCATTTAAAAATCATTTAAAGATCATTATTGACAAAGGATTTAGTTCAATACTAAGTTTCCAAATTGCTCTCTCCATCATATAAGATTAGTGCAGGTAGGGTGTGAGTAGAAAGAGATGATGGAGAGGCCCAGATCGACATACTCTATAGTATTCATATTCTCACAAGTAGGAAGGCCCACATTCCTCTGAGGTTCAAACTGAGATTTTTTTTTTTTTTTGATAAATAATAAACTACTACTCAAGCCAAATTAGGCTGTGAAAAAATTGAAAATTAGACTCAATCTCTAACATTCATCTTGTAATTAATTCCACAGGATAACAAAACTTGAATTTTGAAACTTAACTCTTTTTTGTCAACTTTGGACAAAACTTTGACAAACCCACAATCTATGTTCTGCATCATTTTCTTGTCCTCCAACCTGACCTTGAAATAGCCTAAGATATTCTGCAAGTTGAAACAGTGTCTGATTTGGTTTACTTCTTAAACATAGAGTTTGTGTTTGTTTTCAGTAGCTATAAAAATGTATAAAAGAAAATGTTCTATAGGGGCCCCTGAAGGGTGGGGTTTAAGGAAGGGGAAGATAATGCACCTGAATTTGTTGTAATTGCTGTTTTATTTCTTTTATATCTTACTCTGTAGTTTTATAATATGTAGTTTAAATAGATGCGAAGAAGTGAAGTTTTCATGGTAATTGTAGCAGGCTAGAATATTCTACACTATCACACTATCACTCTCCTGACTGATACCAGGTAGGATGGCAGAAGAAAGTGTTTGGTAAGCTGGAGAAAAGATAGATAGCAAGATTAAAAAAATACCAAAACTAGGCATTAGGAAGAGGTTGATATTAGTATGAAAGAGTTGCATGTCTTGTAGGCTCTTATTGATTCAAAGGCTTTCTTTTTTCCCCATCAGTCACTACCGCAGCCTCTGAAACCACACAGAGATGCAGCTCCCTAGTCTTGCCCCCCCACCTTCCATGACTTGGTTCCACCAAGAAGAAAACCAGACAAAACCATTTGACTGCCAAGAGTGTGAGAGTCCAAGTGGAAGAAGCATGGCAGGAGAGGGGTAGAATAAGTGAGGCTTAAAAAGATGGAGGCTTGATCCTGTATACACACACACTCAACCACACATGTGTGCACGAATGCATGCACATGCAAGTGTGCAGACACAGGCACACACACACATAGGCACTCCCTCATCATTCTGATATCACTTTTAAATGTCTCTACCTCTGGCTCACTTTGTTCTAGCCAACTCAGCCTCCTCACTGTGAACCTCCTGTACCGTGCACATTCCAGCACTCCAACACTTATCTGCCTCAGGGTCTTGGCACTTGCTTTTCCTCTGTCTGGAATGTTTCCAAATAACCACATCGCTCACTTCTTTGCTTGCGTTGTGTCATTATTCAAATGTCATCTTATTTTTGAGGGCTTCCCTGACTTCTTCACAGCACTCATCAAGCCCCAGTACACATTATGTAAATATGCATTTAAATAAATGATATTTGCCTAAATAATTGCATGGATTATATATGTTATATGTAACATAAATATACATACATATATAAAAATATTTGTATTTGTTTATTATTTCAACTGCAAGATCAGTAAAGGCAGGCTCTTTCTTTTGTTAACCACTCTAGTTTCCTCAACTGAAATGTGGGTAGCCCTTTTTAAGCACTCAATCCATATTTAGTGAATGAGGGAGGAAGGCAAGTGAAACTAGAAAGACTCCCTGCTAATCAATCAAGTTGGCTTAGGTACAACTGAGAGTCACCTCAAGAAGAAAATAAATCTTTTGTGTCATCTTGAATGCTGTATCTCTGTGTATATACTTGCTCATTCAATAAAAGGTTTTTTACCTTTAGTAATAAACTGTACTTACATACTCCTTTAAATTTTGAGGACATAGCTGGGCCTATGAAATTATTTCTCTTAACCAATACAGTCCCTGTATCACTGGAAAATCTTCTAAGTCAACAAGTTGCAGTTACTATATTGGCATTTTTGCATGCATCACATCCATTGTTCATTTTTATTACAAAAAAATGTCCATAAACAAGGCTTCTGTTTTTAAAAACATTTGCTTTCACTGTTTATTGTTCCAGAGTCAGAGCTTTTAAAATCATATCCTCAGTAAGTCATCATCACACACACAAAATTAGTGGTCTTTCCCTTGTGAGGTAACTAATTAGTTGGAAGGTCTGACTTCTAAAGCCTTCCTGTACATAAATAGACCAGGAAAAGAGAGGGCACAAAAAAACTTGAGATAGAATCCAAATCTCTTTTTTCAAACTCTGAAAGAGCAAACAGCAGAGTGTAACTAACCTCCATGAATTGCCAGATGGATTAGCTAATGTTTGCATAGAATTTTTTAAATGAAAGCCGCCACAGAATGGCTAAATCTTTCTATTAACCCAGCTGGAATGCTTTCTTGATTTTTTCATGCTGTGTTGAAAAGTCTTTGAAATGAATTCCACATACACAAAAAAATGGCTAATGACCTTCCAAGGAGGAAATTTTCACTCATTCATTCATTTTCAAAATACTTAAGTGAAAGACAAGTCTTGCCTGTGTGTGGGGTCTACTGCCATGATGAAAGTTCATATTTAACACACTTGACCAAGATGACAACCTGCAGAGATTAAACATTCTTCTTAATCAGTTGGGAGGGAGTCCAGGAAAACCTTTACTGACATATCAATCCAGGGTTCCATTATAGTCACTCCCACCAATCAATTACAATACAGGAAGCATGCCAAACCATGGGTGGATAAGGCCAAATTCTGATAATTCTCCTTCATCCCCAACATTTCAAATTCCAGTAAGTTTGGTTCTTTTACAGGTCATATATAGTTCAGTTTAAAATAAGGATTTTGACAACTGAAATCCAACTGGTCAGAATGTACAGTAGCTATCAGTCTGCTACAGTCTTCCAAACTCCTTCCCCCGATATCCTTTGTTGGCAGTAGAAAATTATCAACAACAGGTTGAAGTTCAAAGAGAGAGACCATATCTCCTACCCTCAAGCTCCAAATGACTGAAAAAAGTAAAAGTGAGGATGGGCATATTACAGTGGTGTTTTTCCATTCTTTCCTTTACAAATGTTATTTGTAAAATGTTGAAGTATACACAGTGCAGCAAATGCTGAAGCTTTGACCACTGCTTTTTGGTTTTTGGGCCTGTGCCTGGCCTGGGTTATACTTGCTTCCTCTGATAGTGAGGATTGCTTTTGTACAGTGTCCTGACCAATACTCTGTGCCTACTAATTTAGTGAAGACTCTAGTGATGATCAAATTTGGCAGGAAGGTAGCATAGCTTTGTCACACATCACACCCTCACTCTGGCTCCTAAAAATGAATTTTAAAAAGTTACAATGTCTTTCCCTTGATGTAATGGATCTAGAGCAATGACTAGCAATGGCTGCTAAAATACTAGGTCAAAAGCTGATAGAAGTGGATCAGGCTGACAACATCAGAACTCATTTTAGGGCCACACAGCAGAAAACCAGACATTCTCTTGGTGGAAATATATATATAAAAAAATCTATGCCAAAAAAGGAATCAGAGGCTGATCCAATCAAACCTCTAGGTCTAGCTACCAGTTCTAACTACCAGTTTACAACAAATATGGGAAACAAAAGTGCAAGGCAACTGATAACTTGCAAATACCATCAACAAAACCCAGAATGTGGGAAACTATAGAGCAAATTACCCATTTATATCAATGGACACATTGCAAGGAAAAATGAAAACAAAAGAGAAACTATGAATTTAAAATGCCTTAAAATGACTTCCCAAGCAAATTAAAGGTGTTGATATTATTTAGATCTTAATTTGAACAAAATAACTATTAAAAACCATTTACAAGATAATTATCACAGCTCATTACACATTGATTGGATATATCATGATATTAATTTTTTAAAGTAATAATTGTATTGAGGTCATAGTTTTTAAAAAGACTTCCTGTCTTTTAGAAATTCATACTAACATGTATACTTTTGAAATGATATTATAAGAACAAAGTGGTGGTTACCAGATGGGAGAGGATGGGCAAAATGGGTGAAAGGGAATGAGAGGTACAGGCTTCCAGTTAGGGAATGAGTGAGTCACAGGAATGAAGGGTACAGCATAGGTAATATACTCAATGGTATCGTAAATGTGTTAACTGGTGACAGATGGTAGCTCCACTTGTGGTGAGCATAGTATAATGTGTAGACTTGTCAAATCACTACGTTGTACACCTAAGACTAATGTAACATTGTATGCCAACTATACTTCAGTAAAAAAAAGAATGATATGATGCCTGGAATTTGCTTCAAAATAGTCCTGTGGGAATAGGTGGGATGGTGGAATTCAGATGAAATAAGGTTGGAGATGGGCTGATGACTGTTGAAGCTGGGTACTGGCTAGATGAGGTTCATTAGGTGTTCTCTCTACTTCTGTACAGATTGGACATTTTTCATAATAAACAGTTTTTTAAAAAAAAATTAGGGGAAGTGGGTTACCTGCTGGTTTACTCAGGCAAGCTTCTGACTCTTGGTTCCAGCTCAGGTCATGATCTCATGGAGAGTGGGGTAGAGCTCCACACTGAGTTTGCACTCTTTGGGGTGTCTGCTTGAAGATTCTCTCTCTCTGTCCTTCCCCCCCACACTCTCTCTTTCTTTGTAAAATAAAAAAATAAATCTTTTTTAAAAATTAGAGGAGGGAGAGGGTGGTGGGGTTATGGACACTGGGGAGGGTATGTGCTATGGTGAGTGCTGTGAAGTGTGTAAACCTGGCAATTCACAGACCTGTACCCCTGGGGCTAGTAATACATTATATGTTTATAAAGAATAAATTAATTTTAAAAAATAAAAATAAATAAAAATTAGGGGAAAGAGAAAGCAGAATTTCCTTATTTCCACCATTTCCTTATATCTAACTACAGCTTAAACCATGGACTACTTGCAGCTGTGTACAATATTACTCATTTTGATTGTAAGCTCTCTTTTTGGCCTTGCCACATGTTCTGTCCTCAGTTTCCTTTTTCACTGTAAATTTACATTGTCTTATTGAAAAAAAGTAAATATAAAGAGTAATGCTTTCTAAAAAGTTACAGTGTTGGTGGAGTTATTTAGATAAGTAATTAAACAATATATATGCACTGTGAGTTTTTAAACAGCTCCTTCTGCAACCCAAATTGGTTACTCAAAAAAGGAAGAAAATAAAAATAGAACAAAAGGGACTTCCTTAATACTCTCTGGCCATGATTATTTACCCTAAGTGGTACCGTATTAAAATACATCCATCCTAAATGGAAACTGATAAACATCTTCTACCTTCTTGTTTATTTGAACTCAAATCAATATTGCTAATAAACTGTTTATAAAGTACTTGAAAAGCTGGCATAACATCGCAATATTTTTTTAAGCAGAAAGGAAGCCATTTGGAATGACTCCAAAAGTAATTACGTTTGGTAAAGAGGTGCTAGTAGAGCCAACTGAAATCATTAACTAAAATATTTATTTTTAACTCATTGATTTGTGTATTACTTTTCAAATAACCATCTTTTTAAATTCTGCTTAAATTTCAGAAGTTTAGTAATCTGTGGAAAATCTGGGCCCTGCCAGGTTTCTCTCTCTTCATTTTTTTTTTTTTTTTTTTTTTTTGCCAAGCAATAGCAAAGCTATCTGCCCTAGACTTTTGTTTGCTGGGAGATTTTTGATTACTGATTCAGTTTCTTGGCTGGTTATCAGTCTGTTCAAGTTTTCTCTTTCTTCCTGTTTTGGTTTTGGTAGTTTATATGTTTCTAGGAATTCATCCATTTCTTCCACATGGCCCAGTTTGTTAGCATTGAATCAGTAATCAAAAATTTAAAATATTACAAGAATTATTCACCATGATCAAGTAGAATTTATTCCTGAGCTTCAGGGATGGTTCAATATTTGCAAATCAATCAATATAATACACCATGTTAATAAAAGAAAGGATAAGAATCATATGATCCTCTCAACAGATCCAAAAAAAGCATTTAACAAAATACAGCATCCATTTTTGATAAAAGCTCTTAACAAGTAGGGATAGATTGAGCATACCTCAACATCATTAAGGCCATATAGGAAAGACTGACAACTAGTATCACCCTAAATGGGCAAAAATTGAGAGCTTTCCCTACAACTAGGAACAAGATAGGGATATTCATTCTCACCACTGTTAATTAACATAGTACTAGAAGTCCTAGTTTTAGCAATCAGACAACAAGAAAAGATAAAAGGCATCCAAGTCAGCAAGGAAAAAAATCAAACTTTCACTGTTTGCACATGACATGATACTCTATGTAGAAAACCTGAAAGACACTACCAAAAACTGCTAGAACTGATACATACATTCAGTAAAGTTGTAGGACACAAAAATCAATGTACAGATCTGTTGTGTTTATATATGCCAATAATGAAGCAGCAGAAAGAGAAATCAAAGAATAGATCCCATTTACAATTGCACCAAAAACCACAAGATACTGAGGAATAAACCTAACCAAAGAAGTAAAAGTTCTGTATTCTGAAAACTATAGAACACTTATGAAAGAAACTGAAGAGGACACAAAGAAATGGAAAAACATTCCATGCTCATGGATTGGAAAAACAAATATTATTAAAATTCCTATACTACCCCAAACAATCTACACATTTAATGCAACCCTTATCAAAATACCACCAGCAGTTTCCACAGAGCTAGCACAAACAGTCCTAAAATTTGTAACCACAAAAGAACCTGTATAGCTAAAGCACTCTTGAAAGAGTAAAGTTGGAGGCATCACAATTCTGGACTTCAGGCAATTATTACAAAACTGTGGTCATCAAGATAATATGGTACTGGCATAAAAACAGACACATATATCAATGGAACAGAACAGAAAACCCAGAAGTAGACCTACAACTATATGGTCAACTAATCTTTGACAAAGCAGCAAAGAAGAGCCAATGGAAAAAAGATAGTCTCTTCAACAAATGGTGTTGGGAAAACTGGACAACCACATGCAGAAGGATGCAACTTGTTGAGTTTCTTACACCACACACAAAAACACAATGGATGAAAGACCTAAATGTGAGATAGGAATCCATCAAAATCCTTGAGGAGAACACAGGCAGCAATCTCTTTGACCTTGACCATAGCAACTTCTTTTTTTTATTTTATTTTATTTTATTTTATTTATTTGTCATAGAGAGAGAAGCGAGAGCAAGCACAGGCAGACAGAGTGGCAGGCAGAGGCAGAGGGAGAAGCAGGCTCCCTGCCAAGCAAGGAGCCCGATGTGGGACTCGATCCCAGGACGCTGGGATCATGACCTGAGCCGAAGGCAGCTGCTTAACCAACTGAGCCACCCAGGCGTCCCCCATAGCAACTTCTTATTAGACACATCTCCAGGGGCAAGCGAAACAAAAGCAAAAATGAACTATTGAGACCTCATCAACATAAAAGCTTCTGCACAATGGAGGAAATAAGCAAAAAAACCTAAAAGGCAGGTTGTACAGAATGGGAAGAGATGTCTGGAAAGTGTTAGTATCCAAAACTGTAAGGAACTTATCAAAGTCACCACCCAAAAAACAAATAATCCAGTTAAGAAATGGGCAGAAGACATGAATAGACATTTTCCCAAAGACATCCAGATGGCCAACAGACACATGAAAAGATGCTCAACATCACTCATCATCAGGGAAACACAATTCAAAACTATGGTGAGATATCACCTCACACCCATCAGAATGGCTCAAATTAACAACACAAGAAGCAACTGATGTTGGCAAGGCATAGCTGGTGGGAATGTGAACTGGTGCATGAACTGTGAAAAACAGTGTGGAGATTCCTCAAAAAGTTAAAAATAGAGCTACCCTATGATTCAGCAACTGTACTACTAGGTATTTACTGAAAGGACACAAAGATACTGATTCGAAGAGATATATGCACCCTGATATTTACAGCAGCATTATCAACAACATCCAAACTATGGAGAGAGCCCAAATAGCCATCAACTGAGATATGGGTAAGGAAGATACCATGTTTATGTATACACAGTGGAATATTACTCAACCATCAGAAGGAATGGTATCTTGTCATTTTCAGCAGCATGGGTAGAGCTAGAGTATATTATGTTAGGGAAAATGAATCAGAAGACAAATACCATATGGTTTCACTCATATGTAGAATTTGAGAAATGAAACAGATGAACACGGGGAATAAAAGAGAGATGCAAACCATAAAACAGACTAAGAACAGACTGAGGGCTGCTGGAGGGGAGGTGGGTGGGAGGATGTGTCATTCAGGTGATGTGTATTAAGGAGGCCACTTGTGGTGAGCACTGGGTATTGTACGTAAGTGATGAATCACTGAATTCTACTCCTGAAGCTAATATTACACGATGTGTTAACTGGAATTTAAATAAAAACTTCAAACAAAACAAAAAAAGCAAAAGCAAAAACAGTGAAATCATTGCCAATTTCCTCCTATAAATTCTATTAATGGGAAAAAATGTCTTGCTAACAAAACAGAATATACAACACTGAAACCCGGAAATTCAATTTATGCAATTTAGTCATGTATTTTCATTGTCTAGCTTAGCAGGAGTCAGGAGGCTTCTCCACAGAAAAAGATAAGATTGAGGGAGAATTGGCATCAGCTGGCACTTAATGAAATTGTGGGGCTCTGTAAATTGTAACCCTCATCTTTAACAGGACAATTAAAAATAATTCAGAATTCTTTTTGTGCAAAAAGTTCCTCAGAGCCACTTTTTACCAAAGAAATAGTAGAAAGCTGAACTATTTCTTTGTCCTAGAAATATGCCTGTAATAATATATACGAAAATGAATGTTCTGCAAACGGAAACATTAGTAGCACTTGCTTGTTTTATATGGGAATACTATTGTTTAGAGCCAAAGGATTTGCGTGTTTCTTCACATATAAAACTTTTTCCTTCTGGCAGGTAGGGGAGGTTGTGTCTGTTCTGTAAGCTGCACTCTTTTGTTGGGGAAGGGCATGTTAATCAAAGAGAAGTTTGCACCTCCTCTGCCTATTTCCACTGTCCTCTTCCTACTCACCAACATATCATAAATTATGCCGTATCTACTATCACTTCCTGCTTTAATCCTGCTTTTGTAAGAAAGATCATATGTACTAAGAGCACATCATAGATAAGGAAATTTGTCTTCTGACCATCTCAACAACCATCCTATAGCTAAAATGGCAAAATTAAACTCCATCATTTTGGAGATTCTGCAAGGCTCATCTGGCCTCCTTCCTCAGACAGCAGACAAGCTAACCAAAATGTTGAGTGACATGAGTAGAGCCTGTGCTCATGGAGAGGAAACTGATACCCAGTGCAGCTACACAATATGCAGTACAAATTAGAATGTGGGTATCAGTGTTCGAAATGCAGGGGAAAAGTGCAGTTCAAGATACTGAAATGTACAGGTATTTTTCTTTACAAATTTTTCATTACTTATAAAGTGTAATATGGTAATTATGATACATAAGTAACAAAATTAATGAAAATATTATTTTTGGTGTTAGAATGCTATACAATACAAAAAAATTATATTCTGAATGTGATATCTTGATTGATCATGAGTTTTTTTTATGGTTTGATTTTCTGCAAATTCTTTTATTGGTTCATTATGCCTTTAACTACTTAAGTTTGAATTGGTCTAATTTAAGGTGATGTCGGCCACCTTTGGAAAATTCATGTTTGCAACTAATTTTTGATAATTTTTTAATTTTGAAAGGATCATTTTTCTGATGCATTTATTAAAGGGTGCCTTTTAGCTGTGACAACATTGGGATAATTTTCTGATAAATTATTTCTTTTTTAAGCTTTATTTATTTATTTTGGAGGACAGAGTGAGTGAGAGAAGGGTTAGATTGTGGGGGTTGGGGGGGAGGGGAAGACGCAGACTTCTGCTTAGCAGAAAGCCCAACCCAGGGCTAGATTTCATGACCCTGACATCTAGACCTGAGCAGAAATCAAGAGTCCAAAGCTTAACCAACTGAGCCACTCAAGTGCCCCAGGAAATTATTTCAGAATATAAATTTTAGTATACTTTAAGCTGAGTCTGGCAAAGGAATTTTTCTAAAAAGATTTGACTCTTCTTTCAAATCAGTTTTGTATAAGTCTAAATTTAATTTTTAATGTAAATTTATATAATTGCATTTTAATGTTTCTTTTTCTGGCATTTTCAGGAACCTGTTCAAGAAACTGAAAATGGCTTCATTATTTGTGTCTAATTTAAAATGTCTGTTTATGCATTCCATTGCTATATCTTCAATTACAAGGAAAAATTGATGGTCTTTTGGAATAATTGGTTCACCTGAAACTTCCTCTGTAAATGGGGTTATTTTCTGTAGAATGTGGTGATTTTTTAAATTTAATGTCTTTTTCAAAGTCTATGGTTATTTACTCTTCAGTGTCACAAGAGTGTTCAAAACCAGGAATTCTAAACTCTGAAAGATGCTAATAACTATCTGATATGCTTCATTGAAATGTTCATGTGTAAACTGTTACTTTGTAACAATGTCCTAAAACAATTTATTATCTTAGCCTTGGTAGTTCCTGACCCAGACCTCAGTCCAAGAATTAGTATTTGTGCAGAAGCTACAGGGAGATGTTCTGGGATGGATGGACAGATGAGCTGGTCTCCCCCACTGACCTTGGCTCTGCCCTCACATAGGTTCCTCTTCTTTCTAATGCTGGGGCTGCTGCTACTTTTTTGTTGCTGCCTTAGCCAAACTGGGTGCACATACTGCTGGGGCTGCCCCCTTGGAGGCCTGAGGCACCTGCAATTGTGCTGAGGCGTGCCCGTGCACAGCACGTGCTCCTCCTCTGCCATGTTAGGTGGTGAGGAATATGCTGGGCCCCATCTAAGTTTTAGAACCATTCTGCAGGACTCCTCACCTGGCACTTCTCGCTCCACCCTGCTTCTGCTCTGGACAGCCCTCATCCGGACTCCCAAAAGGTCCCTGAGGGATGGATGCAGCTTGGCCGACGGCTATTCCAACTCCTCATAGTGGAGGGTTTGCATAACCACCTTTGCGCAATTTCTCTTAGCCTCTTGTCTTTGTGCCCCACACAGGTGGGGCCCTCCAGCCACTGGGCATCTTATGTTAGAAGAACACGGTTCAGAGGGCTGCTGTTGATCCCAGAGCTGCTCTTGCTTCTTTTCAAAAATCCCTTCTCCACTGTAAATCCTGACTCGGTGAGCCTGTATTGTTCTAGAGCCGCCCCACATGCCTCTAGTCTTGGTGCTGGCTCTAGCCTTTCTTCCATGTGAAGCCCTCGTTGTATACATAGAATAAAGAGAGGCAATGGGGAACAGGTCGCAGACTGTCGGCTGTCCTTGCAGCGGTCTCTGCATCACAGTGTCTTCCTCAGCTTCCTTTTCCGTCCGGCTCTTTCACTGACCCCTACATGTGGTCTCCCCACAAAATCTTTCCCAAGTCTGGTCTCCATTGTGTTTTCCTTTCCTGCTGTTCACTCTCTCTTCACCTTCATGTTTTCTCCACAGCACCTGTGTTTTCAGGAATGATCCTCCCTTTTTCTAAACTGAGGGTGGAGATCATGCTGTATTTCTCTTTCTATCCCCACTCCATCTAGAACCAAGCTGACATCTCAAGCCCATGCTATTGACTGGTTCATGACTACTAATGGGGTTTCTCATTGGGGTGGGAAAGCACAGGACACCATAGGGCTGTGCTGGGAAGTGACCTGGTTGAGTCCGAGAGGACACCGCTCTGTTTGGTACAATGCCTAGCACAGTAGGGAATCTTAAATAACTGAGGAAGGGTTAAGACTTACACTGCAGGAAAATTTCATACACTTTATTTACTAAATAGATATATGTGAAATGTACAGAGAAAACAAGTAATGAATGAAAGTTATAGAAGCAAATAATTTTGTTGAAGGTGACATTGGAAGTCATTCACAGTGGTGCATCTATAACCTTCCAGGAATTCCTTTGGCATTCTGGAAGACAGTTGTTGTAGACAATTGAACTGGGATAATTGAAGGCGATGAACCCCATATCAATGACCCTTGACCTATAAGTACTTATCAACAATGCAGCTTAAGGATAGAAATATAAGGATTTGTATTTCCCTGATGCCCAGTGATGTGGGGCACTTTTTCATATGTCTATTGGCCTTTGGGATGTCTTCTTTGCAGAAATGTCTGTTCATGTCTTCTGCCCATTTCTTGATTGGATTATTTGTTCTTTGGGTGTTGAGTTTGCTAAGTTCTTTATAAATTTTGGACACTAGCCCTTTAACTGATATGTCGTTTGCAAATATCTTTTCCCATTCTGTCAGTTGTCTTTTCATTTTGTTAACTGTTTCCTTTGCTGTGCAAAAGCTTTTGATCTTGATAAAATTCCAATAGTTCATTTTTGCCCTTGCTTCCCTTGCCTTTGGCAATGTTCCTAGGAAGATGTTGCTGCGGCTGAGGTTGAAAACCACAATGAGATATCACCTCACACCAGTCAGAATGGCTAAAATTAACAAGTCAGAAAATGACAGATGCTGGCAAGGATGCGGAGAAAGGGGAACCCTCCTACACTGTTGGTGGGAATGCAAGCTAGTGCAACCACTCTGGAAAACAGCATGGAGGTTCCTCAAAATGTTGAAAATAGAACTGCCCTGTGACCCAGCAATTGCACTACTGGGTATTTACCCCAAAGATACAAACGTAGTGATCCAAAGGGGCACGTGCACCCAAATGTTTATAGCAGCAATGTCCACAGTAGCCAAACTATGGAAAGAACCTAGATGTCCATCAACAGATGAATGGATCAAAAAGATGTGGTATATATACACAATGGAATACTATGCAGCCATCAAAAGAAATGAAATCTTGCCATTTGCGACAACATGGATGGAACTAGAGCGTATCATGCTTAGCGAAATAAGTCAAGCAGAGAAAGACAACTATCATATGATCTCCCTGATATGAGGAAGTGGAGATGCAACATGGGGGGTTAAGGGGGTAGGAGAAGAATAAATGAAACAAGATGGGATTGGGAGGAAGACAAACCATAAATGACTCTTAATCTCACAAAACAAACTGAGGGTTGCTGGGGGGAGGGGGGTTGGGAGAAGGGGGTGGGATTATGGACATTGGGGAGGGTATGTGCTATGGTGAGTGCTGTGAAGTGTGTAAACCTGGTGATCCACAGACCTATACCCCTGGGGATAAAAATATATGTTTATAAAAAATTTAAAAAAATTAAAATAAATAAATAAATAAATAAGTATAGTGAAAAAAAAAAAGAAATAGTAAATGATAACTGACTCTCTCTGCTTGACTTATTTCACTCATCATAATCTCCAGAGTCAGTTATCACATGGTTTCACTTACTTGTGGAGTATAAGGAATAACATAAAGGACATTGGGAGATGGAGAGGAGAAGGGAGTTGGGGGGAATCAGAGGGGGAGATGAACCACGGGAGACAGTGGACTCTGAGAAACAAACTGAGGGTTTCGGAGGGGGAAGGGAGTGTGAAGTTGGGTGAGCCTGGTGGTGGGAATTATGGAGGGCACACATTGCATGGAGCACTGGGTGTGGTGCATAAACAATGAATTTCGGAACATACAAAAAATAAAATTAAATTAGAAAGAAAAAAAAAGAAATCAGAAAATCTTTAGGTAACCATTCACACACAGCCCCAAACATCTAAATTCAAGTTGGGGGCAGTGAGCTGGGATGGCAGCAAAGTTCCGTCCTTAGGTTGATAAGTTAGTCCTTCACGTAGTAGCTGGAGGATGCCGAATGGGGTAGTTAACATGGGTCTCAACCCTCTCTAACCTGGAGAAAATAATGGCGCCCATTATGTGGCACTATTCTAAGAATTAAATGTGAGAATACCTGTCAGGGGCCTATCAGAGGCCTGGGATGTGGTGAGCACTCAATAAATATTGTTGTTGCTACTGTTGATTAAAAAAAAAAAGAAAAGAAAAGAAATAGTAAATGTAAGTATGTTATCCATTAAGGAAGGTACTAGTTTTATGCCATGATATAGAGGGGAGATGATAAAGGATTTATTGAGGAACAAGTTTCTGTGTCACAAATGCTGTATTACACCATGTTCTTTTCTCTCAACCTTACTGAAACTGCTCTGCATAATTGTTCATGTTCCAATACCAAAAATCTATGCATTGCCCTAGACTTTTAGTGTCATTGTTTAACTCAAGCTGTAAACTGCGGATGGCACTATATTTCTAACATTGCTGTAAATGAAGTGAGGCGGATCAAAGAGCTGGGTCAACATGAGAGGTATCCAGACACTTGGGACTGGAGGCAGGACTTCCCGGAGCTGCTGGAATGGTGCACGTGCTCTGGGGAAACACTCTCAGAGCCTCTTTAAACAGCAGCCCTGTTTCAGCGGGCGTGGGTCTGGAAGACGCTCCATGGGAGGTCACTCCTCTCCAACAGGACATGGACTGCCCCTCAGACAAACCTATGTAAAAGAGAAACCCCACCCGCCCACCCATTAACCAGCCCACTTCTTTCAGACTGTTCATCTTATATCGGATGGAACCAATGCTATTGTGCGGGGTGACAGCCGCTTTTATGGGAAGAATCTGGTTACAGCATTCAGGTATTCACATAGGTTAACAACTCAAGAAGAAGCCTGACTCCCAACATGTGCTCAGCCAGAATGAGGATTTTTCTTCTTACAACCTTATTTCCTCTTGTGAGCTAATGGATCCTCTCCAAACCCCGAAACCTCAATAGTGACCAGAACGAAAAGTCATGCTGGCAAATACTGAGCAGGATAGTGTATCTTCCGGATTCACACAGTCAGGGAGTACCGAGACCCCCTGGAAATGTTCCTCGCCCTTGACTAGCTTGATGAAGGGTACCATCCAGGTAGCATTCTTTTTCTCTTTCCACCCCACCTCCCTTTGGCCACTTCTCCACTTTTTAAAGCAAGGAACACTTCTCATGTATCCTGAATTTAACAATGACCTCCTACCTGAGAGGGTAAAATCTTCCCAGAATGACAAACAAAAACACAATTCAGAATATTGGCACTGTCTAGTTAAAAAAGTGGAATAACTGGAACCAGATTCATCTTCCACCTGAAACAATCTCCCAGAAGAATAAATACACTGTTTTCAAGATGCTAGACCTCAGACCATGGAAGGTATTGATCTCCGAGAGGTGGGAAACAGACCAGGCTAGCCCTGTAAGTACTCCAGCTAACTGCTAGAGAGTTTCTAGGCAGTGGAGCAAGGAGTGGAAACTGAGGCACACCCCCTGAGTTGAGGAGATGCAGCTGAGAGTCCAGGGAGACCAAGAGTTCACAGAGCAGAGAGCTGGAGAAGAGGGAGCTGGGCAGAGAGAGAACCCTGGAAATCCACAGACAGCTTCCTGGAGGAGCTAGCCAGCAGACCTGTGGGGAAACTTCCTGAGGTTTGGGAAAGAACCATCAGAAGAAATAGAGGGGGACTGCCTGGGTGGCTCAGTGGGTTGAGCCTCTGCCTTCAGCTCAGGTCATGGTCTCAGGGCCCTGGGATCGAGCCCCATGTCAGGCTCACTGCTCACCAGGGAGCCTGCTTCCCCCTCTCTTTGCCTGCTGCTCTGCCTACTTGTAATCTGTCTCACTCTGTCAAATAAATAAATAAAATCTTAAAAAAAAAAAAAAAAAAAGAGAAGAAGAAGAAGTAGAAGGAACCATGACTGGCCCTCATGCAGGCCTGGGAATTGTGTCTGTTCCCATCAGCCAGACTGGAAAAACTCATAATTCATGGGGCCTTGAGTAAAGTACTCAGAAAAATCTTATCTTGGTAGAGAGGAAGAATTAGCATAGAGTAGACAATATTCCAGATTTGTCTAACAAATCATAAATGTAAGGCCCAAAAGGAGAAAAGTAGTTCAAGTAACTTAGCTATATAGCAGAACAAAGCTTAAGAAAGGCAACAGAAATACAAAAATTTCCATCAACCAACAAGGTGACATTCGTATCCGATCAAGATTACCAGATATACAAAGAGGCAAGAAAACAGCTCATCCGTCAATGACTAATTGACGATGAGACTAATCCATCAATGAAAACCAACCCAGAACTGACGCAGGTATTGGAATTAACAGAAGAGGATATTAAAACACTTGTATCTATTGAAAGTTGTACAAGCATTTTCCTAGCAACTTGATTCATAATAGCTAAGACTGGAAACAGTCCAGATGTCTATCAACAGGAATACAGATAAACAGACAAATTAGCAATACAAAAGAGTTATTCTCTAAGAGATGGAACAATTTTAATGAATCTCAAAAACATTTTGCTGAGTAAAAAAAGTCAAACATAAAAAACTACTCATCCTATGATGATTCCACTTATTTGAACTTCCCTAATAGGTAAAATTAATCTATGATGATGGGACTTAGATCAGGGGTTGCTTCTGGGATGAAGGGAGGGTCCACTGACAAAGAAGACAGGAACATTTAGGGTTAAAGTATTTTCTATATTGATAGTAATGTGAGTTATAGAAGGGTATATGCATGGTAAAAATAGATCAAACTGTAAGAATTGTGCATTTCATGTGATAAAAATTCTTGTTAAAATTTTAAGAGTCCAATAGAAAAATTTGACAGACAGAAATCACAAGTAGGCAGAGAAATCACAAGTAGGCAGAGAGAGAGGAGAGAGAGGAGAAAGCAGGCTCCCTGCTGAGCAGAGAGCCCAATTCGGGGCTCGATCCCAGGACCCTGGGATCATGACCTGAGCTGAAGGCAGAGGCTTTAACCCACTGAGCCACCCAGGCACCCCTCAAAAAAATTTTTTTTAAAAATATTTTTACTATCATTAGAAGTCAGGAAAAAATAAATTAAAACCACAGTGAGACATCATTTTGCATTCACCAGACTAGTGATACTTTAAATTATGATAGTAGTTGACACCATTTGTTCGTATCTCTGTTGATACAATATATATTGGTACAAGTTGGTTGGCCAAGTAAAGTCAAAGAAATACATTCCTTGTGCCCTGAATGCCACTTCTAGGAATATTTCTGAAAAAAAAGTCTGGAGCATCAGATTTTTTTTTTTAAAGATTTTATTTATTTATTTGATAGAGCTCACAAGTAGGAAGAGAGGCAGGCAGAGAGAGAGGGGGGGAAGCAGGCTCTCACTGAACAGAGAGCCCGATGAGGAGCTCAATCCCAGGACCCTGAGATCATGGCCTGCGCTGAAGGCAGAGGCTTAACCCTCTGAGCCACCCAGGCACCACCAGGGAGCATCAGATATTTTAAATCTTGTTACTGATAGCATTGTCTGTGATAGCAAAGGCTCAGGAAATCAAAGTGTTTAGTTCTAGGATTATAGATAAATAGTGGTATCACCATAAATTGGTTGTATACATTCATATGGAAATGGAATTTAATGAATTTCAGCCAGAATCACATAGATACACTGTACGGGGATAATGTTGATGAGAAAAGCAAGTCTCCAAAGAAAACTTACAGTATGGTTCCCTCTATAAGTATTTAAAAACATGCAAAAATAAACTACAGTTGACCCTTGAACTACGTAAGGATTAGGGGCTTGGCCTTCTGTGCAGTTGAAAAAGTTCGTAAAACTTTTGACTCCTCCGGGGCACCTGGGTAGTGGGTTAAGCCGCTGCCTTCGGCTCAGGTCATGATCTCAGGGTCCTGGGGTCGAGTCCCGAATCTGGCTCTCTGCTCAGCAGGGAGCCTGCTTCCCTTCCCCTCACTCTGTCTGCCTCTTGCCTGCTTGTGATCTCTCTCTGTCAAAGAAATAAATAAAATCTTAAAAAAAACCAAAAAACTTTTGACGACTCCAGTTAATAGCCTATTGTTGCCGGAAACCTTAGCAATAACATAAGCGGGTGATTAGCATGTATTTTATATGTTACATGTACTATACACTGTGTTTTTATAATAAAGTAAGCTAGAGAAAAGAAAATGTTATCAAGAAAATCACAAGGAAGGTAAAATACATTTATCATACTCTACTGTATTTGTTCAAAAATTCCTCATATGAGTGGATTCAAATATATGTTGTTCAAGGGTCAACTGTGTGTGTTGTTTAGAAATATAGACACATGGTAAAACCATAAAGACAAGAAAGAGAATAATTAACTTAATTCTAAACAATGGAGTTTGAGAAGGGGAATAAGCATGGGTAGAGGACATAATACAAATATGTTTATCATATTGTTGTTCTACTAAGTTCTACTAAATATATATTTATATATGTTCTATTAAAATTCTTTCTTGTCCCTTTAATATCTTACACAAAATTTAAAATACAGTTTACAAGAAGAATATAGAAGGGTAAACCAAAGAATGTGAGAGAAAATTAAAGATGTCATTTTTTCATTATCAAATGACAACCTAAAAATCTTTATAAAACTCAATTGTAAATCTGCCAAGTTCTTAATGTGAACATTTCTCATTTAGAATTATAAGATCACCATGTAATAAAGGCAGAAAGAAGAGACTGAGTAAATAACGTTATTTATAAAACAATGCATCCAGATAAATGTCAAGATACTATAAAAAAGTATTATTTGCTCCCAACTCGTAATTAATTGAATGCCCTGTGGAGGCAAGATGCTCTGGCATAAAGGTTTTTGTCATTTCTATAAAGATGTTCACTTGCTCTGCTGTTTCACAAGAGCTGTTTATGTGCAAGTAAAATTCATCTCCTTTGTATGTTTCAGAGTCATCAGAAGTAGTGGGTAGTGGCAGTGGTGGAAGCAACATAAAAGATCCTGGTTTTTTCTTAAGGTTTTAAAGTGCATTTTTAAGTTTTTAAGTTTATCGCAAAATTGAGTCAAAGGTACAAAGATTTCCCACAAAGCCTCTACCATACGTGCACAGCCTCCCCCATTATCAACAACCCCCTCCAGAAGGGTCCATTTGTTGCAACTGATGAACCTACATCGACACATACTTATCACTCATCATTCATACTTTAAAAGGTCTCATTAAAGAAATGTAATAGTCATTTTTTTCCTTTCCCCAGAAATATGAAGTGCAGTCCCAGCCCCATAAACCTGGGAGAGCTGCTGCTTGCACTCTGGGGCTGCTAGGCTAGGGATAGGTAGAATATAGCAAGTGAGGTTTGGGAGGAAGAGCAATCTGTCTTGTGAAATTGCATCCATTTTCTGGGGCTAAGTCATCAACATAATCTATAAAGTAAATGAATCTGCAAGGTGTTTTTTAAGAGTCAGCAATTTCTGGGGCTTCTAGGTGGCTCAGTTGGTTAAGAGTCCAACACTTGGTTTTGGCTTAGGTCATGACCTTAAGGTCATGATCTCAGGGTCATAAGATTGAGCCCCAAGCTGGACTCTGCACTCAGGCTCCATGCTCAACAGGGAGTCTGCTGGAGATCCTCTACCTCTGCCTCTGCCCCCACTTGTGTGCCCTGTCTCTCTCCAAAATAATAAATCTTAAAAAAAAAAAAAGCAAGTTCTTACTTTACAAATGCTCAGTCTTGTTACACACATCTATGGCATTTGAAGGCAAATTATGCAAAGTGCAGATTTATTTAGTCTGCTTTTTATTTCAAATTTTTGGTTAATACATTAAGTTTCAAAGACATTTATAGACAGGAATTCAAACTGAAGAGGGAGAATAGAAAATGACAAAAAGCTCATTTTCAAAACAATTTCCTCAGCAGATTTAAGCACCATGAGAGTCTCTGTCATTATGGTATCTAATCTGGCTGAATTGGATATCAATATAAGAATGTTACTTTCTATATTCAACCGAAGAGCTCCAGTAATGTGTTGGCTCAGAGAAAGAAGACCTTTCCGACACTCAACTCTCCATTCAACCTTCAACTATGTACATGCCATGAAAACTAGATTGTATTAAAAAGAAGAAACACAGCAACTTAGTTTTATAGAATATGGTGGATAGAATAGACTTTGGAAAGCATCCAAAAACGTTGACACATGCACACTTTATAGGTGAAGAAAACAAAGATAAGGAGGGCACTTGATGTAATGAGCACTGGGTATTCTATGCAACTGATAAATCACCAAATTTTACCTCTAAAACTAAAAACAACAACAACAACAATAACAATGTATATAATATCTGACCTAAAGTCATGCAGGAAGCCAGGATCATGATGAAACTGAGTAGAAGACCTCTATTTTTTTTCTACCTGTGTTGCTTCTCTGCCTCTGGCACAACTCAGAAATATTTATTCCCTATGTCACTAGCTCTCAAAAGAACAAATCAAATCAGTGCTTTAATAATGTTCAGATATTTCAGAAACAGAAATGAGGAACATTGGTGCATGCTTTGATTTCAAGATTGTCTATTCTCGTAGTCTTCAACCATGATCACATCTGTATTTTCTACTTAAAAAAATATTTGGTTCTCTGCTGTGTTTTCCTGTCTTCTAGAATTTTAAGTGGCATGATTTACTGAAGTAACATGGGATAGAAAAAAATCTTCTTTGGGGAAAAGTACATAACACCTCAATGACTTTACTAAAAACCAAAATTACTGTTATCAAGTCAAATAAACAACCTTTTCAAGCAAAAATATTTATCCATCATAATTTTAGTATAGTTTATAATTCCTTTCACAGTCAGACATAAGGAAAAGAAAGTCAATGCAAAGTACAAAAAATAAAAAGCTATGAAAAAGACAGAACCGAAAGATACATAACACTCAACTGGTCAATAATGGAAATATATTAGTTATTCATTAGGTACAAGGTGTAATTGCCATTCTTAATATAAGATACAAACATTAATCCTTTCTTGTATTCAACTAAGACTGGAGGGTGTGTGTGTGTGTGAGAGAGAGAGAGAGAGAGAGAGAGAGAGAAACTGTCTCCATTCCTTCTCTATTCCTTCAAAACCCATACTTAGGTTCCTATTAAACACTTCACCAATATATATGAAGATTAACTCTTTTAAAAAAAATCTCTAATGTCAGTACGCTCACATAAATGGCTGCTGAGAGTAATTTCAAAAACAATATGCATTTTCTAACATATATAAAAAATAATGGGAGAGAGGAGTCAAGATAATGGAGAAATAGCAGGCTGAGACTACTTCAGCTAGCAGGAGATCAGTCTGATAGCTTATCTAAGATTGAAAACAGCTACAAATCCATTGGCAAATTGAAGAGAAGAAGAACAGCAATTCTAGAAACAAAAAAGCAACCACTTTCTGAAAGGTAGGACTGGCAAAGAAGTGAATCCAAAGCCACGGGAAGATAGACCCCGGGGGGAGGGGCCGGCTCCCGGCAAGCGGCAGAGCAACCGCGCACAAAATCAGGACTTTTAAAAGTCTGTTCCGCTGAGGGACATCACTCCAGAGGCTAAACCGGGGTGAAGCCCATGCGGGGTCAGCATGGCCTCAGGTCCCGCAGGGTCACAGAAGGATCGGGGGTGTTGCAGAGCTTACAGGTATTAGAACAGGGAAGCCGGCTACAGAGACAGAGCCGACAGTAAGCTCACAGCTCAGGGATACCTTGAACCAGTCGCAGGCTCGGTGAGCTCGGAGGGCGGCCGGAGGTCTAGCAGATGGGAGTTACTGGGCGTTGTTCTCTGAGGGTGCACTGAGGAATGGGGCCCCGTGCTCTCGGCTCCTCCAGGCCGGAGACCAGGAGGCTGCCATTTTCATTCCCATCCTCCAGAACTCTAAGGAAAGCGCTCAGGGAACAAAAGCTCCTGAAAGCAATCCTGAGCAGATTACTCAGCCTGGCCCCTGGTAAGGGTGGTGCAATTCCGCCTGGGGCAAAGACACTTGAGAATCACTACAACAGGCCCCTCCCCCAGATGATCAACATGAAATCCAGCCAAGGTCAAGTTCACCTACCAAGGAGTGCAGTTTCAATACCAAGGAGAGCAGCAGAATTCCAGAGGAGGAGAAAGCAAAGCACAGAACTCATGGCTTTCCTCCCTATGATTCTTTAGTCTTGCAGTTAATTTAATTTTTTTTCTTTTTCTTTTTTTTCTCTTCTTCTGCTAAAATTTTATTAACTTTTACCCTTTTCTTTTTTAACGTTTTTTAACTAGTTTATCTAATATATACATATATGTTTTTCCTTTTTATACTTTTCTTTATTCGTTTCTTTTTAAAATTCTTTTCTTTTTTTTTTCTTTCTTTCTTAGTGAACCTCTTTTTATCCCCTTTCTCCCCCCTCATGGTTTGGGATCTCTTCTGATTTGGTTAAAGCATATTTTCCTGGGGTTGTTGCCACCCTTCTAGTATTTTACTTGCTCCTTCATATACTCTTGCCTTGACAAAATGACAAGGCAGAAAAATTCACCACAAAAAAAAGAACAAGAGGCAGTACCGAAGGCTAGGGAACTAATCAATACAGACATTGGTAATATGTCAGATCTAAATTTCAGAATGACGATTCTCAAGGTTCTAGCCGGGCTCGAAAAAGGCATGGAAGATATTAGAGAAACCCTCTTGGGAGATATAAAAGCCCTTTCTGGAGAAATAAAAGAACTAAAATCTAACCAAGTTGAAATAAAAAAAAACTATTAATGAGGTGCAATCAAAAATGGAGGCTCTCACTGCTAGGATAAATGAGGCAGAAGAAAGAATAAGTGATATAGAAGACCAAATGACAGAGAATAAAGAAGCTGAGCAAAAGAGGGACAAACAGCTACTGGACCATGAGGGGAGAATTCAAGAGATAAGTGACACCATAAAATGAAACAACATTAGAATAATTGGGACCCAGAAGAAGAAGAAAGAGAGAGGGGAGCAGAAGGTATACTGAGGAGAATTACTGGGGAGAATTTCCCCAATATGGCAAAGGGAACAAGCATCAAAATTCAGGAGGTGCAGAGAACGCCACTCAAAATCAATAAGAATAGGCCCACACCCCATCACCTAATAGTAAAATTTACAAGTCTTAATGACAAAGAGAAAATCCTGATAGCAACCTGGGAAAAGAATTCTGTAATATACAATGGTAAAAATATTAGATTGGCAGCTGACTTATCCACAGAGACCCGGAAGGCCAGAAAGAGCGGGCATGATATTTTCAGAGCACTAAACGAGAAAAACATGCAGCCAAGAATACTATATACAGCTAGGCTATCGTTGAAAATAGAAGGAGAGCATGGTACTGGCACAAAAACAGACACATAGATCAACGGAACAGAATAGAGAGCCCAGAAATAGACCCTCAACTCTATGGTCAACAAATCTTCGACAAAGCAGGAAAGAGTGTCCAATGGAAAAAAGACAGCCTCTTCAATAAATGGTGCTGGGAAAATT
>NC_081562.1:64510924-64705752 GCF_022355385.1 Mustela nigripes
GGGATTGGGAGAGAGACAAACCATAAGTGACTCTTAATCTCATAAAAGAAACTGTTGGTTTCTGCGGGGAGGGGGGTTGGGAGGTGGGAGGTGGGGTTACGGACATTGGGGAGGATATGTGCTTTGGTGAGTGCTGTGAAGTGTGTAAACCTGGTGATTCACAGACCTGTACCCCTGGGGATAAAAATATATTATATGTTTATAAAAAATAAAAAATTTTAAAAAATTTAAAAAATAAAATTAAAGACCATGATTTGCATAGTTTTGAAAAATATTTTAAAACTAGAAAATCAGGTGCCTGGGTGGCTCAGTTAGTTAAGTGTCCAGCTCTTGATGTCAGCTCTGGTCTTGATCTTAGGGTTGTGAGTTCAAGCCCCATGTTGGGCTCCATGCTGGGAGTGGAGCCTAGTTAAAAAAAAAAAAAAATTGCAGATCTGCACACAAGGAATGTAACTTCCTATATGGCTATAAAGCTCATCTCTCTAAAGTTTAGTAAATTATGTTTATGCTAATTTTTTGGTTTTCAACCTGATTATTTATTTCACAGATTCTTCTTTACCAGTTGGGACTCAAATATATTAAAAAGGGCACTTGAAAGAAATCAGCTTTTAATCGTATGAATATTTAAGTGCAGGAAAGTGGGAGAGGAGGTATACCTGTATATTTGTGGTGTTATTCTAAATAAAAAATTGAAAATTAATAGTGTGGCTAAGTAAGAACAAGTTGATAGGTCTCTGTGTAATTCGTTAAAACAAGTACCAATGTTCATAGATGAGGAGCATTTCTGGTTGGAGTCAATAAAGTTATGGCATTCTAAGCCACTCAAAGCTCCTGGCTCTTTATCAACCTCAACTTGTTACAACGAGTTGGGATGCAATAGAATATTCAATTTTGCTATCTTCCATGTGTAGACTGATCTGAGTCAAAATTTCCTTTTATATATAGTTGCTATGATGATGATCATAATGGTGATCATGATGATAATTATGATCATAATATTTCTTACTGGATTATGAAGTAGTTTTAAAATTATTTATGTTTGCCCAACCTTGTTTTCCTTCTGCTGGACAAAATTAACTTCTAAACACTTAATGATTTGTTTTTACTTCTCACGCATGTATATTTGATGGACTTTGTCACATCACTATGTAAGGAGCAGTACCAGACAATGTTCAATTCATGTGCCATTTAATTTTCAGAGTCACAAACTAGAGCTTTCACCAAAATATTTGAGATCACAAGGTGTTTAGTTTAGTGTAGAATGATTTTCTCAGGAAAGAAATGTTTCCATATAGAATTATGAAAAGATCTAGAATATAGATCTAAAATAAAGACCTAGTGTACAGAATATAGAAAGATCTATTTCTATTATAATCTTCACAGCCTCTCAGAAAGCTACATTTTTTAAAAAAGGAGGGGGATAAATTAAAAGGAAAAACCGAAAGAGAAAATAGAAGAAGGAAGGGAAAAAGAAAAGAGAAAAAGAAACCTAGCCCTGGGCATCAGAAGCACTAACTATAAAACAAAATAACTACAAAGTAAATTCCCCTGATTTGCCTAAGAACTCTATTTGTTTTCTGCCAAAGAAATGAGAGAGAAGTTTGGGGGTCTTGACATCACAACTACTCAGGCCAGAGGTTGAGAATTCCATATGGGGACTCTTTAGTGAATGGAAAAGCCCAAAAGATGAGGCCTGGAATACTTGGTCAAGGGCCATTTATGATAGTAACTGAAATGCATGCCTGGTGGGAAGTTTTTACACGCTGATAGTTTTTGCTTTCAACATATATGCCCCTGGGGATCCAGCTGAAAAGCAGATTGGTCTACACCAGCAGTTCTCAAACTTTCTGCTCTCAGTCTCGTGTAGGCTCTTAAAAATTATTGAGAATCTAAAGAGCATTAATTTTCTTGTCTCATATGTCAATATTTGTCATATTAGAAATTTAAACAGGGAAATTCAAAGTATTTATTAATTCATTGAAAAGTAGTAGCAACACCAATTTTCCCACTAGATCCTCCTACAGATATGTAGTTGGGAAAAGGAGGAGTATTTTATTGGCTCTTTAAAATAATTGTGGATATTCTTCTTTGAAATACCAAGACTGGAAAAGTGGTCATTTCTTTTTTTTTTTTTTTCCAATATTGCATGACTCCGTTTATTAAAAAGTGTCCAGAACAGGCAAATCTATAAAGACAGTGGATTAGTAGCTGCTTAAGCCTGAAGGGAGGGGAGAAAAGAGGAATGACAGCTAAATGGTATAAGGTTTTATCTGGAGATGATGGAAATGTCTAAATTGACTGTGATGATTACACATATTTTTTAAATTAATTTTTAAAATTTATTTTCAGTGTAACAGTATTCATTGTTTTTGCACCACATCCAGTGCTCCATGCACTATGTGCCCTCTCCAAGACCCACCACCTGGTTCCCCCAACCTCCCACCCCATGCACCTTCAGACCCCTCAGATTGTTTTTCAGAGTCCATAGTCTCTCATGGTTCACCTCCCCTTCCAATTTCCCTCAACTCCCTTCTCCTCTTTAACTCCCCTTGTCCTCCATATTTGATATGCTCCACAAATAAGTGAAACCATATGATAACTGACTCTCTCTGCTTGACTTATTTCACTCAGCATATCTCTTCCAGTCCTGTCCATATTGCTACAAAAGTTGGGTATTCATCCTTTCTGATGGAGGCATAATACTCCATAGTGTATATGGACCACATCTTCCTTATCCATTCGTCCATTGAAAGGCATCTTGGTTCTTTCCACAGTTTGGCGACCGTTCCAGACACTTTCTATGAAGCCAGCATTACCCTGATCCCTGGCAAAGACCCTACCAAAAAGGAGAATTTCAGACCAATATCACTGATGAATATGGATGCTAAGATTCTCAACAAGATCCTAGCAAACAGGATCCAACAGCACATTAAAAAGATTATCCACCATGACCAGGTGGGATTCATTACTGGGCTACAAGGATGGTTCAACATTCACAAATCAATCAATGTGATAGAACAAATTAATAAGAGAAGAGAGAAGAACTACATGGTCCTCTCAATTGATGCAGAAAAAGCATTTGACAAAATCCAGCATCCATTCCTGATTAAAACACTTCAAAGTATAGGGATAGAGGCAAAATTCCTGAACTTCATAAATCTATCTATGAAAGACCTACAGCAAATATCATTTTCAATGGGAAAAAGCTTGCAGCCTTCCCGTTGAGATCAGGAACAAGACAAGGATGCCCACTTTCACCACTCTTGTTCAACATAGTATTAGAACAGCAATCAGATAACAAAGAGAAATAAAAGGTATCCAAATTGGCAATGAAGAAGTAAAACTCTCTCTCTTCGCAGATGACATGATTCTTTATATGGAAAACCCAGAAGACTCCACCCCCAAACTACTAGAACTCATACAACAATTCAGCAACATGGCAGGTTACAAAATCAATGTACAGAAATCAGTGGCTTTCTTATACACTAATAATGAAAATACAGAAAGGGAAATTAGAGAATCGATTCCATTTACTATAGCACCAAGAACCATAAGATACCTGGGAATAAACCTAACCAAAGAGGTAAAGGATCTGAACTCGAGGAACTACAGAACACTCATAAAAGAAACTGAAGAAGACACAAAAAGATGGAAGAGCATTCCATGCTCCTGGATTGGAAGAATAAACATTGTTAAAATGTCTATACTGCCTAGAGCAATCTATACTTTTAATGCTATTCCGATCAAAATTCCACCAGTATTTTTCAAAGAGCTGGAGCAAATAATCCTAAAATTTGTATGGAGTCAGAAGAGACCGCGAATTGCTAAGGAAATGTTGAAAAACAAAAATAAAACTGGGAGCATCATGTTACCTGATTTCAAGCTTTACTACAAAGATGTGATCACCAAGACAGCATGGTACTGGCATAAAAACAGACACATAGACCAGTGGAACAGAGTAGAGAGCCCAGATATGGACCCTCAACTCTATGGTCAAATAATTTTCAACAAAACAGGAAAAAATATACAGTGGAAAAAAGACAGTCTCTTCAATAAATGGTGCTGGGAAAACTGGACAGCTATATGTAGAAGAATGAAACTTGACCATTCTCTTACACCGTACACAAAGATAAACTCAAAATGGATAAAAGACCTCAATGTGAGACAGGAATCCATCAGAATCCTAGAGGAGAATATAGGCAGTAACCTCTTCGATATCAGCCACAGCAACTTCTTTCAAGATATGTCTCCTAAGGCAAAGGAAACAAAAGGAAAAATGAACTTTTGGGACTTTATCAAAATCAAAAGCTTCTGCACAGCAAAGGAAACAGTCAATGACAATAAGCAACCCATGGAATGGGAGAAGATATTTGCAAATGACAGTACAGACAAAAGGTTGATATCCAGGATCTATAAAGAACTCCTGAAACTCACACACAAAACAGACAATCATATTAAAAAAATGGGCAGAAGATATGAACAGACACTTCTCCAATGAAGACATACAAATGGCTATCAGACACATGAAAAAATGTTCATCATCACTAGCCATCAGGGAGATTCAAATTAAAACCACATTGAGATACCACCTTACACCAGTTAAAATGGCCAAAATTAGCAAGACAGGAAACAACATGTGTTGGAGGGGATGTGGAGAAAGGGGAACCCTCTTACACTGTTGGTGGGAATGCAAAGTGGTCATTTCTTAAAAGTTAGTTGCAATTTGGACTCTGAAACTTTATCAAATGAACTCATCAGTGTCCTGTTACATTGAAATAATTGATTTATCTTACACTTTCAATAGATCTCTCACCAATGCATGGTTTTGTTACATCATGTATTGGTCATTTGTAAATTATTGGTTTACTGAGTTATGTAGGTATTCCAAATGATTTATGATATCAAAACTCATATTCATTAATATGCAACCTATATTATCAGGAAAGACATATGTATCAAGAAGCTCACAGTGCACGTATAAATTTTCCAAAATTCTGATGTTCATTTGAAAGAAATTTTTACTGTGGGCAACAAATATCATCAGTTATTTTTCTTGAAGTGATAGCTCACTTCATTTTCATGAGAATGTCTTGTAAATCTTCAGATCTAAAAAACATATTTCTGTCAGTGATGCTTTGAAGTACAGAAGATATTCCCCTCAAAACCAACTAGTTTAGTTGTAACCCAAGAGATCACACAAGTGCCTTTAAGACAACCATCTTACTTTGCTATGGAGCAGAAATCCTTCATGTGGACATCCCAGTTCATCACACAAAATGTTAAGAAGAAATTTACTCACAGGGTGAAGATTAAATAAAACCAGTAATTATTTGTTTCATCAGGGGCTGCAAGTACCTGGCAGCAAAGAAATGTAATGACTAGCAGGTCAGTTTGGTGCCGCTGCCTCGATTTGGGCTCAAGTGCCTGCAGTTTTAAGCACCATTACCTTTGCACAATCAGTTGCAAATGTCAACACAGTAAAAATGCACATAGTATCTTGGTATTACAATGAAGATAGCTTTGACCGGGTGAACCCACAGAAAAGATCTTGCCCCCCCCACCCCGGGATCTGAGGAACCAGGTATTGAGACTCTCTGATATATTTTGTGAAAAGAAAGACCTTATCATCCACCAACTGAAATTCACTTGATGGAATGAAGGCAGCCAAGCACCAATTCTCAACCAACATTAAGCAAAATGATCTAGGGACACTGGCAGCTTGGCACCCTACCCACTGCTGACTGGGTATTAAAATTAAAATTTTGCTTTCTTAGCCTGCGATTTATTTGGAAGAAAATTTTAGTGTTAAGTTCTGGAAGAAACCAAGAAGCATTTTATCATAATGATCCATTTAATGTTCAAGCACCAAAGCAGTTTTTAGTAAGCTTGCAGGTGAAGACATCAAGGTGATTTCTCTTTTACTATGTGCTCTGCAGTCTGGCTTAGAAAAAAAAAAAACAACAACAATATCCACTAGTGGTTAAAAAAAACTAATAATGATTTAAAAAATAAAAACAAAAAAAAATTCTCTCAAGCTTTTTAGCCTCAAAAAAGAATACTCTTCTGATAATCTATATATGTCTATGAAGCCACTACAAAGGAAATTAAGATTTCAAACTTGGATAAATTAATTAACCTAAGGAACAGTAAAGTCAGGAGAACTCCATAGAACATAAACCTGTTCCCTGATGGCATTCCCTGAAGAAACAGAGACCATAATTAAGGAGCCTAGCAACACCAGACTAATGCAAGCAGTTATTTTAAAGTTTTATGGCAGTCTCCAACATTGCTGTCTCACCTATCACTAAATAAGGCCATCTGGCCACACTTCCCCATAGAATATTTCATTACTCACTTCCCTTCTACCCACACCAAATATGCAAGAGCTCCAATGGCACCAAAGGCTATGAAGTGGTAGCAGAAGCTCCTTTCACTTCACTATATTTAAAATATATGTATTTTATAAAGATGTAAAAGCTTTGGGAACATATGGGACTGAAAAATCAGAAAGTCATGAAGAAATTGGAAGTGTATTCAGATGATAAGATGAATAGTGTAATAATATATAAAACTGCTTTAATCGTAAATGGTTTTGCAGTAATTATGATAGTCTGTTTAGTACCAAACAAGGCTTGGAAGTTACTGCTCCCTCAGGTCACAGAATCTTCAGTTTCCTGACTCCAGGGAGTAAAGTTGCAATCATCTTATTGCAGCCATCATCATCTGAAGAACAAAGTATTTCTACCACTTAAGAAGAGGAAGAATTCAGTATCAATATATGGCCTAGCACATTACCAAACAAAGAAAATTCATGAAGGACTTTAATAATAAAATATTAAGTGACATCCACTTTCATGAAGTGTGGCCTGAGTTTAAAGTATGAGCAAGCTGAGCAAGGAGCCTGACATGGGGCTCCATCCCACAACCCTGAGATCATGACCTGAACCAAAATCAAGAGTAGGACAGTCAACCAACTGAGCCACCCAGGTGCCCTTACATCAAGATATTTAAAATGATGAGGGCCATAGGGGAAGGGAGGGAAGACAGAAGGGGAAGCCATCAGAGAGGGAGAAAAACCATGAGAGACTCAACTCCAAGAAACAAACTGAGAATTGCTGGAGGGGAGGTGGGTGAGGGAAGGGGTAGTTGTGTGATGGGCATTCAGGAGGGCATGTGATGTGATGAGCACTGGGTGTTAAACGCAACTGATAACTTATTGAACAGTACACCTGAAACTAATGATGTACTATCAGTTGGCTAATTGAATTTAGATTAAAAAAATAAAATAAAATGATGGGGTTATGGCAGTTTTAAAACATGGTTGTAAATTCTTTGATGCACCTGCCATTGAGAGGTAGGGGTCTCTGTTTCTTTCCCTTGAAGTTCAGTGAGCTCAAAGCTGCTTCAGCCAATGCAGTACAGCTAAGGTGATGTCATAGGATTTCTGAGGCTGCAGTTTCCAGTCTGTTCACTGGGAACATGGGTTCTGGGAGTTTTAAGCCACCAAGAGAGAAGTCTAGATATCCTATAATGCAACTCCAGGGAGACCACACGTAGGCATTCAGCTTGACAGTCCAGCTGATTATCCTTCAGCATTTTAGCCCCAGGGGTAAACATGAAAGTGAACTGCTTCATGGGCAGCTTTGGAGGAGAAGAATGAAGAGGGCGGCCTCCTAATTCAGCCCCAGAGGAGCCAAGAGCTTGGGGCCCCTCTCCTCAGTGCACCCTCAGAGAAAAGCAGTCAATCCCTCCCATCTCCCTGGTCTCCAGCCCTGCTCTGAGCTCACCAGGCCTATGACCAAGCATTTCTATCTCTGGTGCACAGCCCCATTTGAAGTCTCCAAACCCAGCAGATTCCTGAGCCAGTCATCCTGGGGAGAAGGAGGAGTCTCCCCGGATCTGCTTCTTGTTGGTCTCTGCTCGAGGAGTAGTAGCCCGACTGTACCAGGGATCATGGTTTATGGAAACCCTGAGCTGCGAGCCCATTGTTCAGCTCTCTCTCTGTGGCTGGCTTCCCTGCTATGATACCTGGGAGCTCTGCTGCACTCAGACACACTTGGTCTTTCTGTGACCCCACGGGTCCTGAGACCATACTCTCCCCATGAGGGCTCCACCCCCTACCGCCCTCCCCACCAAATTTAACCACTGGAGCGATGTCCCTCAGTGGAGCAAACTTCTAAAAGTTCTGATTTTGTGCTCCACTGCTCTTGCCGGGTGCTGGCTAACAGAGTTTCCCTCCCCTCGCCATTCTCTTCTTGTATATCACATCGGACTTGCTTCTCCACGCCTCCTACCTCCAGAAAGTGGTTGCTTTTCTCTTCATGGAGTTGCAGCTGTTCTTTTCTTAAATCTCCAGTTGAGTCCATAGGTGCTCAAAATGGTTTGGTAGCTATCTAGCTGAATCCCTGGGGACAGACAAAATCTAGACCTCCTGCTCCTCCACCATCTTGGACTCTCCTGAAGAGCTGCTCTGGAAATGGATCTTCCAGCCCCAGCTCCTCAGGTGTCCCCTAGCCATACAAGTTGCACTAGCCCAGGCTCCAACAAATAGTGGAGCTGAGAGGAGCCTCCCCTCCTGTGCCTTTTCCCAATTCCTAAGCCATGAACATAATAAAAATGGTTGTTGCCTTATACACTAATAAAACATGGGATGCTGGGATGGCTCATTACTCAGCAATGTAGATGACTGAAAGTGGGGTGTGGGCATCTTTTAGATGACTATGAACCCATAAACTTCACTTATAACTGGTGGTCCCACATATGCCACACTCGTCTCATCTGGTCACTTTGCCAAAGGAAGCAGTGGAATGAGATTGAGAATGGCTTGGAATCAATCAACAGGAAAAGTGTGAGGAACCTCGGTGAGTTTCTCTCAGAACTGATCTGCTGCTGGTTATAATGACTTTGTCTACTCACGGTGCCAACCATGTGCAACACAGAGCTCAGAAGTCCATGGTAGGACTTCAAGCAAGGTGGGAAATTTTGGCAGGAATTCTTGCTTTGTGAGATGAGAGTGTACTGCAAGGTCTTTGAAAATGAAACATTAAAATGACACTTAAAAGATTGGTTAATCATTCCAACAGTGAAGGTCATAATATTTATATGCCTCCTTAAATCCCCTGAATTTTAAATACTCCATGGTTCTAATTTAATGCCTAACATGACACTGTTCTCTACTCCCAAACCTGTCTTAACTTCTTGATTTACTTGCCTACATGTAAAGGCAATTACAAGAAAGACTTTTAAGATCCTTAAAGTGATCACTTAGAGTGAAAATCTAAGCCATACTTCATCCACAAAAGATAGAAACTAAGCAAAAGCATCATGATCAACAGCAAAATTCCATGAGGGCAAGGTTTTGTTTTGCTGTCTGATAGCAACAGTCAGTGCTTACAATGGTGTTTAGCATGTAGTAGCTGCTCAGTATATACTTATCGAATAAATGACTAAACACTACAGACATGCAAGGTGAGCTACTACAAAAAAGGGAAGAAAGGAAATGTCCACAAATTCTGAGTCAAAACTGCCCTTAGTACATATTCTGGTGACTGTAAAATATGAAAAGGAAATCAATCAAGACACTATATATAAGATATTATTATTTATCATTAATATATGGGCATACATTATATTATGTTTATTATATAAAGTGAATATAATATATTCATATATTATATGAGTTATAACATATAAATTATTATATAATGTAGAATACAATTCATTATGTATTTTATATTAATATATAATATAATATTAATTATGTATCTAAAATAAAGATAATATTTAGAATGTAGAATTCACTGAGCTTTGTAATGTAAACAGAAAAAGCTGTGGGCATGAATTTCGCATTTGTGGTAGGATGACGAAGGAGTGGAAAATGTGAAGTAATATAATGAGAAGGCAAAAATCTGCTTACATTTTCTCTGACTGAAGGATAGATCTCTCTATCTTTGGTCCAAAGTGTCCATCATGTATTAGGAGGTTTTTTTCTTTAAGACAATCATTAAGTGCCAGGTAGATGCAGGCAACTAAAGAAACGCTATTTAGTAGAAAAAACTTTTTTCCTTATATTGGGTGATTTGTTTCAGATTTGTGGGCAAGTTTGTCTCAGCCTTGTACTAATTTCCCCACACAAATTCACATCACAGACAACTCTCAAAGTGAAACAGCAAAAAAGTCCCTCAACACCAGCCTGTGAAAAGAGGATACAGCCCTGTTTTAAACCAGTGCTCCCTCAAGGATAGAAATCATGCCACTGGTAAGGGAGGTGATGGCTGCCAGTGTGCTAAGGGCTCATTCCATGTGCTAGGACATGTAGTCCTCACACCTACTCTATAGGGAAGGTATTGTGGGTATTGTTATCATCATCCTCACTTTTGAAAACAGAAAACAAGAGACAAGGAAAAGCTAAATGACTTGCCCAATATCAAATATATTGTGGAGCAAGATTCAAAGCCCAGTCCGTCTGACTGCAGACTCAGAGGTCTTAAGTCCTAGTCTATACGACATATTAGACATTTTATTAACCTTTTCTAACCCATGTCCTACTCCAAAGTACAAACACAGTTTCCCTAATTAATTTCAGTACTGGGTACATATCTGCACTAAAAAAAAAAAATGGTAGCTTCCTTTTTTAAAAGACAGAAATCTGCCCTCCTCACTCAAACATGTCATCTTGATAAACATCTAGCCACCTGCAGCAGCGCTGTTGCATGCTGGCCGGTCAGGCACTCTCTCTAAATTGGCCCAGTGCTTAGAGATTGAAAATGAAAAAACAAGGAAAGACTGACCTATTAATGTCATTCATCTCAAAGTATTAGCAAACGTATTCCACCTAGAAGTCCATCAAGAATGATTTAGTGGTGCTTTTAGCGGACACAAAAATGATCCCAAGAAGCTCCCCACTCTTGAGAGTTTAACAAAAGGCCAGTCATACATACAAGTGGGAAAAGGACTGCTTATTGAGCTAAGACCTACAGTGGGTGAGACCACAACCCCTATGGGGCCACCATGGGAAAAGCATAATTTCATTAGTCAGTGTTCCAATTCTGACCACCACTTTGAATAACTTTGTGAATGTGGGCATTCAATATTATTCAAGCTATCAGGCCCTCAGTTTCCTTCAGAAAAATGACAATGATATTATACACCCCAAAGTAGGGCTGCCCCATTTAATACATAAAAGTATCAGAGACCCAGTCAAATTTGAATTTTGGATCAACACTGAATATTTAAATATAAGTATGTGCCGAATATTGCATGAGTCATACTGATTTTTTGCTATCTCAAATTAAAATTTAATTAGATGTCCTGTATTTTATTTGGCAACTCTACCCTAAACGACCATTGAGATGGTTGAGCGAGATAACAGATGTGAGGTGCTGGCCCACTTCCTGGTACATAATGGATGAATCACAGATGTTACCTTCCTTCCCCTATGAAGACCCTTATGCCATTAATTATCCTTTCATGGACCAACTTCCTCATCTCTCTTCTCTAGAATTATTTTTCCTGTGACTACAAACATTCAAGCCTCCCTTCTCCATTAAATTTAATATAAAAAACTAAAATTTTCTATCTCTGCTAGTTAGCATGTTCCTTCATTGCCGAATTTACTGAAAGTCTTCAACACTCAGTTCCAATATTTCCTTACCTCCCACTCGGTCATTTATTCATATCAAAAGTAAATGGAGAGCATCCACCATTTGCAGGCTGTGTGCCTGGCACACAGGGGATTCAACTATGAGCAAACACTGACATGGTCCCTGTTCCCACAGTGTTCATCATCTTCTTGACATCTGACATCTGTCCTGCCATTCTCCTGAAATTACAACACTGACAGTCATGAATGCTCTTCTCATTCCTCATTCATCTCCTCCATCACCCTTTGAAACAATCAACCCCTTTTTTCTCTGCCTCAGGGATCCCATGCCTTCTCTGACTCTTTCCCCCCTAAACTCTAACCCCTAGCAAATCCCTCCTCTAGTCTTTCTATCTCTGTGAAGAGCTTCCCCATACATCCTATTGTTCAAGTCAATAACTTAGAAATCCTGGCTTCTCCCTCTCCTTCTTACCTCATCATGAGCAGATTCTGTTGACTCTCTATATAAAATATATCCCTATGCTCACCATACTTGCTGAATCACTAGATTGTACATCTGAAACTAATGTAACATTATGTCAACTATAACTTAAGTATATTTATGTATGACATATATATTTAATATATTATATACATATAATAAAAACAATATGTATTTTTAAAACATAAAAATACATATTGTTACAATATGTATTTTTAAAACACAAAAATACATATTGTTTTTAAAACAATGTATATTTTTAATATATTATATACATATAATAAAAACAAAATACACCCCTATGTGTAGCCCTTCATTGCCATCATTGCCACTGCAGCTCAAGATTCTTTTGTCTCTCACTGGACAGTGTAACAGCCTGAAGTAGTTCCCCACTTCTCATAACAGCCACCCTGGACATTTTGGAAGAGCAAACCTGCTTAGCTCCCTAGTATGAAAAACAATATGAAAAACAAAACAAAACTTCCACAGTATGAAAAACAAAACAAAACTAAATAACCAAAACCCTCCAAACTCTCCCTATTTCACTCAGAGTAAAATTCAAACTTGCTTTCACAGCCAACATGGTCCTCCATTTGTTGGGCCCTGTTCACCACATGACCTCACGCCTTCTACTGCCCACTTGCTTGTTGCTCTCAAGCCTGAGACCCTCTGACAGGTCCTTGCAGAAGGCCGCTCCCCTCCTCACTCAGGTCTCAGCTCAAACCTCACCTGCTCAGGGAGGCCTGCCCTGACCAGCCAGGCTGACCCATCACCCTCCATCCCATCTTGTTTCCCTCTCTCCATTGCACTGCCATTGTTCCTTCATTGTTGGTTATTTGGTGTTTATCTTCCTGTGCTGCAAGGAAAGCAACACAGGGGTAAGAACCTTGTCTTGCTTATTCACCAGGACATTCTTGGTGCCTGGACCATGACAGCCACATGGTGGATGCATGATCAATATTTAATGATGGACGAATGAAAGAAAAAAGGCAAGAACCAAAAATAGGCAAAGATGAGAATAACTGGAAACAAAACCATGGAAAAAGGGAGTTTCTGCACAGAAGTAACTTGAAGTGTTAAAGTACTAATATTATAAGTAGAATTTCCATACTTAGTAAAGGTTTTATTTGTCCAGTGATTTGAGCTGGTTTACAGGCTGCCTCATTTAGAAAGTGCCTATGTTGATAAATCCATGTTAATTCTCTGGTGGGTCAGGTCAAGGGGGAAAAATGGCCATAAAAGCTTCAGGAAATTCTGATATAAGCATTTCCTTGAGAGGCAAGAGGCAAGCATTTCCTTGCCTCTTCCATACAACTTTGAGAGGCAGAGTCTCTGGGCCTCCCTCCCATACTGGGGCTGTAATAAATTCCTGTCACAAAGATCAGGGAGAGACAACAGGCAGAAGGAAGACCACTTTCCTTCTCCAGAAAGTCAAGAGGCTATGGTCTGATGCACCAAGGAAGGAGCAAAATACTTGCTTTTCTTAAATGAGAATCCACATTGAGTTCAATTTCCACTGCAACAAAAAGAGGGCTAGTAGCAAAGCTCTCGCCGGCTGAGGGACTGGTGAGACAGCTGCCCAAGGCCTGATGCAAAGAAGAGGTCAGCCATCACAGGAAAGGGTCAGGAACTTGTGCCCAGTCAAGAGTTCTCTTCAAAAGCTTCTCCTCAAACACAAAGCAGGATGGGGAAGAGGAATGGTATGTTATGGTGGGGAGTGGTCTGGAACACTAAGAAAACCCCACTTCTAAAATTCAGGTGACCAAGCCCTTCTAACCTTACCTTCACTCAGTAGAAGCCTCCACCGAATAATAAGCAATTGCAATCTGCTCCTCAGAGAGGAAGCCAACCATTCTCCCTGTAGGCACGCAAGCAGACAGGGCATGTTAATAGCTTAGAGCAGAATGGGAAAACACAATACAAAAACTGAAATGCCTCAGGCAATCCAGGCTTCACTCTAAGCACAGAGTAGGAGCAGCCTGCCATTGGCCAAATTTGAAGACTGGTGAGCTGAAGGTAACTGTAGTAACAATGACATAACAGTAACAACAACAACAACAACATCCAGCTCAAATACGAGCAACTACTAAAGCCTGACAGAAAAAGTAATGTGCCCACTGTCAGGTGTGTGTAACTCTGTCTGTACTGGTCTTTTATATACAGTATCTATTACTTCAGTGAAAGTATGACATACCAAAAAGAAAAAAAAAAGGTCCATTATCAAGTGAGAAGGTGGTTAACAGAATCAGATTCAGACCCCAAAATGACCCAGGTGCTGGAATTATCAAACAGAGACTTTAGGATAACTATGATTAATATGTAATAGGCTTTAGTGAAAAAAGTAAACACCATACATTCACAAATGGAAAATTTCAGCAGAATGATGGAAATAATAAAAATAATCAAGTAGAAATTCCTGATATTAAAAATGTATATACTAGAGATGAAGAATTCCTTCCCTAGGCTTATCAGCAAACTAGACACAACACAGGAAAGAATCAGTGAACTTGAATATAGGTTGATAGAAATGATTCAGGGTCAATTACAAAGGGAAGTAAGGAGTGGAGTAAAGAGAATACATCTGAGAGCCATAGAATAATAATGAATCATCTAACATGAGTGTGACTGGAGTCCAGAAGAATAAGAAATATAAAACAGGACAGAAGAATTATTTGAAGAAATGATTTTCAAAATCAACAAAAGATAACAAATCACACAGCTCTAACAAGTTCAGAGAGTAGAAGTAGTAAAATATGAAGAAAAACTCACTGAGACACATCATAGTCAAACGGCTGAAACCCAAAGATAAAGGAAATAAAGAAACATATTCTACAGAGGCACAAAGATAGCAAGTAGAACAGATGTCTTGTCAGAAATTAGGCAAGCAGAAGACAGTGAAGTCATATCTTTAAAGAACTGAAAGAAAAAAAAAAGTCAAGTCAGAATTCTATATCTGGTAAAAGTACCTTTCAAAAATGTTAATGAAATGAAATTTTTTCCAGACAATCAAAAGCTGAAAGTATTAATTGCCAGCAGATCTACACAAGAAAAATGTGAAGGAAGTTCTTCAGGCTGAAGGAATCTGATATAAGACAGAAATTTTATTTACACAAAGAAATAAAGAGCATGGGAACAGGAAAAAACATGGGTTGATAAGAAAAATACTTTTTTGATTTTAACTTTTTTTTTTTTTAAAGAAAGGGAGAGAGCAGAGGGGGAGGGGCAGATAGAGGGGGAGTGAGAGTTGTTTTTTTTCTACAGTAGATACTGAATTTATCGACAAAAATTCTCATGTAAATGAATCTGCACAACAAATTGTGTTATTCAAGTGTCCACTGTATTTCTAAACTCTTCTTTTATCCATTCATTCAGTTGTTTATTTTTTATCAATATGGACTTACATGCATTTATTCTTTTTTATTTATTTATTTTTTAAAATTTCTTTTCAGTGTTTCAAAATTCATTGTTTATGTACTACACCCAGTGCTCCATGCAATACATGCCCTCCTCAATACCCACCACCAGGCTCACCCAACCTCCTAACCAAAACCCTCAGTTTGTTTCTGAGTCTACAGTCTCTCATGGTTTGTCTTCCCTTCCAATTTCCCCCAACTCTCTTCTTCTCTCCATGGGAGTGAGAGAACTTTAAGCAGCCTCCACACCTAGTGCAGGAGTCAGACGAAGGGCTTGATCTCACGACCCTGAGATCATGACCTGAGCCAAAATCAAGAGGTGGACATTTAACCAACTGAGCCACCCAGGCGTCCCTAATTTTGACCTTTTCAAATGATGACTGTCTGAAGTAGAAATCCTTAAAAGGCATTATACATTTTCTAAAATATACTGAAGTAAAATGAATGAGACTAGTAGCAGAAAGAATAAGAGAGGAGGATAGAAGAATTCTATGGTAAAGGTCTTATGCTACACAGGAAGTAGTGCAGTGATATTTGAACATGAACTGAGGTAAGCTAAACATGTGTAATGTAAACCCTACGGAACCAAAAAAAAAAAAAAAAAAAAAAGAAAGTATAACTAATAAGTCAATTGGGGAGATAAAAAAAAAATCTTAAAAAGTAATTCAATAAATCCAAAGGAGGCCAGTAAGAGTGGGAGGGACAAAGGCAAAATAACATATGGGACAAGCAGAAAACAATTAGCAAGATGGCAGATTTAAATGTAGGAATATTTATAAATACATTAATGGTCTGAACACTTCAATGAAAAGACTAAGTTTGTTAGATTAGGTGAAAAAAAGTAAGATCAAATTACATGGGTCTTGCATATTAAAAGAAATCTATTTTCAATATAAAGATGTAGATTAAAAGTATAGAAATAATGCATGCAAATATTAATCCAAAATAGCTGTAGTGGCTATATTAATATCAGACTAATTAGGCTTCTGAACAAGGAATATTACTGTTGAGAAAGTGGGGCATGCCATCATGATATATAGTTAATTCATCAAGAAGACATAGTAATCATAAATATGTATGTGCTGGCTTACAAGAGTTCAATTTCACAAATAATAAATGATAGTATTATAGTTCTATTAGTTGGTTTGTGCCAGTAACAAATGGTGGGACAAAGTTACTGCTCCCATAGTGCCCACCACCACCATCTTCCTGCTTCGCCAAGTTAAGTGATTGTTAATGGTCTTAAGGTAGCTGTTAGAAGGTCTACAAATAAAGACCGGAATATTTCTTTTTTTTTTTTTAAGGTTTTTTATTTATTTGACAGAGAACACAAGTAGGCAGAGAGGCAGGCAGAGAGAGAGAGAGAAGAAGGGAAGCAGGCTCCCTGCTGAGCAGAAAGCCCAATGCAGGGCTCCATCCCAGCACCCTGGGATCATGACCTGAGCTGACGGCAGAGGCTTTAACCCACTGAGCCACCCAAGCACCTCAAGACTGGAATATTTCTGCCTTCAATGAATGTATGTCCTAGGATGCTTTTTTATTCCTGTTTTGTTCTTGTTTTTTTAAGAGAGAATGGTGAGAAAGTGCAGACAGAGAGAGAGAGAGAGAGAGAGAGGAGAATCCCAAACAGGCTCCATGCAAAACAGAGAGCCTGACACGGGACTTAATCCCACGACCCTGAGATCATGACCTGAGCTGAAATCAAGAGTCAATGGCCCAACCAACTGATTAACCCAGGCGCCCCCAGCACACTTTTAAAAAGAAAAAAATCAGTGATTATGAATGGAGAGAATTAAAGAAACTAGAAGTGTCACAGAGAAATTGGGAAAAAAGAACGCTTTTTAAAAATCTGAAGTTAGATTCCATTTCATGACATTGTGCTCTGAGTCAAGAACATTCACTTATTAATTAGACTTAAACTTTTACCAAGAAACTTTAAAGTGAAGAGATTAATCTGTTAAGCAAACATGATTCTACAAACATCACTTTAACTGGTGGCCGTATTTTCTATGTAGACTCATTTTTCACACTTTGTTCATTCAGCTATTTCATTTTTGACAGGTAGCAGGTGAATGAAGTCAAGAGCTACTCATCTGAATTCAGTCAATAAGGAAAAGTGTTTGAAATAGGAGAAGGGGGTGAAGGACAACAATTTCATTCCGAAAAGAACATTTTTATTTATTAACAACACATAATTTAATCACAGATTTTTTTTCCCTGCCACCTGCAAATCTTACTTCACTAGCTCACTGAATTCCTCCCCAGACTGGTATGAGTCTTAACGATGATCTGAAACACATTTGGCCCATCTAACACCATATGTATGGAATAAAACTTTAATGTTCTACTTTAGAAGATGAAATAATATAAGGATAATTTATGCAGTGTTTTCTCCTTGGGAGAAAATAATGAAACACAAGGTCTAATAAAAGAATATGTTAATATAACATTTGATAGTTTGGTTGTCCATTCCAACAGTGCTGGTCAGAATATTTATATGCCTTCTTAAATCCCCTGAATTTTGAATACCTTGTGATTTCACTTTTGTGCCAAATACGAAATAATTCTCTGAACCCAATCCTGTCTGGGTAACTTGATTTACACGTCTTTGTGCAAGGTGCTTACAAGAAAGATTTTAAGCTTCATTGTTGAAAGTCTGACCAATGTTTCATCCACAAAAGGTAGAAAGTGAGTCCATTTTAAGTAATAAGTTATGATCATTAGCCAGCTGAGTTCTATGAGGGCAGAGTATTGTTTTATAGTCATAAAATATTGTCCAATATTGTCCACAAAGTATTTCTCCCAAAGAGAAAACACTGTATAAATTATCCTCATATCATTTAACACCCGGAATGATGCCTGACATGTAACCACTATTCACCAAATACGGTTGAGCCATGAACCGGAAGAGACCCAGCAGTAATGTCCTCCTCAGCCTCTCCCTCGTCCTCCCCTTTTCCTGTCCCCTCCTGCTCTAGGACTTCCTCCTCTCAGTTTTCCTTCCCAGTGCAGCCTCTGTTATCAGTACCCTCTAGAGATTTTCTACTCTATGACCAGAACCACTCTCAGGAATCCTTCGTCCACGACATTGAAAATAAATTTTAAAACCTGCCATTACTTCAGTGTGTCCTCTTTCTCCCTATGTCTTCATTGCCGAATGTACAGGAAGTGGTTTATATTTAGTTCTAACACTGCCTTACCAGCGGCTCATTTGTTCACTCATTTCACGAATATTTGCCAGACCCGGGGCCAGACACTGGGGACCCAGCTGTGGGCAAACACTGACACGGTCCCTGCCTCGTGGTGTTCGCCAGTTCCTTAGGTCTAACTTTCCCCCACCATTCTGCAGAAATTACCACCCACATTCTCCTCAGTCCTCATTCCTCTCTCTGTCACCTTCTAAACAACTAATCCCTTTTCTCTCTGCCTCAGGGATCTCATGCTTTCTGCAACTATATCCCCGTGCCCACCATGTCCAGCAAACCCCTCTTCTAGTCTTTTGTCTCAATAAAGAGTTCCCCTCATCCACTCTGTTGTTCAAGCCAGAAGCTTAGGAATCCTGGTTTCTCTGTCTCCCCCTCATCCCATCACTAGCAGGTCTTGTTGACTGTGTATTCAAAACAGCCCCGAACTGTTCATAACCTTTCATTGCTATCTTTGCCGCCTCAGTTCAAGACTCTTCCACCTCTCCCTGGATGGTTTAGCAGCCTCCTAACTGGGTTCCCTGCTTCACTCCACCACCTTAAAGCCAATTATTCGCATGGCAGTCAAAGCGATCTTCAAAGCAAATCCAGTTATGTCACCATACTGCTTACCACCACCACCATCACCACCACTACTTGTAAACTACAAACACCAAAGTCTCCTCATTTGACTGAGAATAAAACCCAAATTGCTTCCACAACTCACATGGTCCTCCCTTTGCTGGGCCTTGCCCACCCCATGACCTATGTCTTCTGCTCCTCACTTCCTTATTGCTGTCAAGCCTGGGACCCACTGGCGGGTCTCAGCTCAGACCTCACCTGCTCAGGGAGGCCTGCTCTGACCAGCCATGCTAACCCATCACCCTCCATCCCATCCCATTTCCCTCTCTCTGTGGCACTGACATTGTTCCTTCCTTGTTGGTTATAGAGTGTCCTTCTTCCTCTGCTGGAAGAAAAGCTACACAAGGGTAAGGACCTTGTCTTGCTTATTCACCAGGACATTCCTGGTACCTGGACCACCATAACCACATGGTAGATGACAAGAAATAACAAATGAATTCTTGAAGAAATGGAGGAAAGTAAAGGAAGGAATGATTAGGAACAAAGGTCTTGAAAAGAGAATTTTCAGAGTCTGAACAAAAGATGGGAGTTGAACTGGTCAAGCACTAATGCTGTAGATAAAATTTCCTTACTTATTAAAAATCTTACCTGCACATGATAGGCAGTCTATCTCAGTGAGCACCTATGCTTGTAAATCTGCCAATCTTTAGAGCTGGGTCAAAGAAGACAACAAAATTTTAAAGGCTCTGGAAAACCTCATACTCTAAAATCTAAAAGCATTGCCCTGCCTCTTTAAACCATTTCTGAGAGACAGAATCCCCTGGGCTTTCTTTCCTATTTGTGCTGTAATAGGTTCCTGTCACACACAAAGAACAGGGAGAGGGAGCAAGGGGGAAGGGAATGTAAAAGCGGAGGGTACGCTCTCTGATGCCCCGGGCACTTCTTCTACCAGAGAAGCAGCAAAATGTTTGCTCTTCTTAATTGAAGCTTCACAGACACAAACCTCCTGCTTCCAAATGATAGCAGACAATGCAGCTTCTGCTTCTTCCTCAAGCTACTTTTTAAAACCTGCTGTAATCTATGGCATAAATGGAGGGAAAGAAGGAAGGAGGAAGAGCAGGGGAAGATGAGACTTGGAGAGGTCACAAAGAACCATCTTGGTGCTTTATTTTGCCAGTCATTGCTCCCAGCACTGGGGAACACTGAACACTGGAAGCCAGCATGGTGGAGGAGCCCAGCTCAGTCCCTTCAGTCCAGCTTCTGGGGACACAAGGAATTGATGAGCAAGGTCTAGTGATGAGGGAGAGGGCAAGATGTTTCAAATCTTTTTGTGAAGGAACCACTGCTTCTGATTCTCAAAGAGGGTGCACTGGCAGTGAGGACACCTGGGGGTTCCCAGGCTGGTGTAGGCATTGATACAGAGGGCCCCATCAGCCACCATTACACGTGGAATTGGAGAAAACAAAGTACAGAAATCAGTGGCTTTCTTATACACTAATAATGAAAATACAGAAAGGAAAATTAGAGAATCGATTCCATTTACTATAGCACCAAGAACCATAAGATACCTGGGAATAAACCTAACCAAAGAGGTAAAGGATCTGTACTCGAGGAACTACAGAACACTCATGAAAGAAATTGAAGAAGACACAAAAAGATGGAAGACCAGGGGCACCTGGGTGGCTCAGTTGGTTAAGCAGCTGCCTTCAGCTCGGGTCATGATCCTGGAGTCCTGGGATTGAGTCCCACATGGGGCTCCTTGCTCGGTGGGGAGCCTGCTTCTCTCTCTGCCTGCTGCTCCCTGCCCCCCCCGCCCCCCTCTCGTGTGCGTTCTCTCTCTCTCAGACAAATAAATAAAATCTTAAAAAAAAAAAAAGATGGAAGACCATTCCATGCTCTTGGATCAGAAGAATAAACATTGTTAAAATGTCTATACTGCCTAGAGCAATCTATACTTTTAATGCTATTCCGATCAAAATTCCACCAGTATTCTTCAAAGAGCTGGAGCAAATAATCCTAAAATTTGTATGGAGTCAGAAGAGACCCCGAATCACTAAGGAAATGTTGAAAAACAAAAATAAAATTGGGGGCATCACGTTACCTGATTTCAAGCTTTAGTACAAAGCTGTGATCACCAAGACAGCATGGTACTGGCATAAAAACAGACACATAGATCAGTGGAACAGAGTAGAGAGCCCAGATATGGACCCTCAACTCTATGGTCAAATAATCTTTGACAAAACAGGAAAAATATACAGTGGAAAAAAGACAGTCTCTTCAATAAATGGTGCTGGGAAAACTGGACAGCTATATGTAGAAGAATGAAACTTGACCATTCTCTTACACCGTACACAAAGATAAACTCAAAATGGATAAAAGACCTCAATGTGAGACAGGAATCCATCGAAATCCTAGAGGAGAACATAGGCAGTAACCTCTTCGATATCAGCCACAGCAACTTCTTTCAAGATATGTCTCCAAAGGCAAAGGAAACAAAAGCAAAGATGAACTTTTGGGACTTCATCAAAATCAAAACCTTCTGCACAGCAAAGGAAACAGTCAAGAAAACAAAGAGGCAACCCATGGAATGGGAGAAGATATTTGCAAATGACAGTACAGACAAAAGGTTGATATCTAGGATCTATAATGAACTCCTCAAACTCAACACACGCAAAACAGACAATCATATCAAAGTGGAATGGAGAGACAAAGCTTGCAAGAAGGAATACTAATCCATTGCCTTACCTGCTAGTCCTGTCCCTGGAAGCAACAATTCTCATCTTTTAGCTATTTATTTTATTTTATTTTTTTAAAATTTATTTGACAGAGATCACAAGTAGGCAGAGAGAGAGAGAGGAGGAAGCAGGCTCTCCACTGAGCAGGACCCTGGGATCATGACCCGAGCTGAAAGCAGAGGCTTTAACCCACTGAGCCACCCAGGTGCCCTTAGCTATTTTTTTTAAATAAAAAAATTTACCGAGATATAATTGAAATATAACATTATATTAGTTTTAGGTATACAATGTATACCTAATAATTGTGTATATTGTGAAATGACAACCACGTCTAGTTAATACCTGTCACCAAACATGGTTAAAAAATTTTTCCTTGTGATGAGAATTTTTAAGAGTTACTCTCTTAACAATTTTGAAATATACAATACAGTATTGTCATCTATAGTTAGCATACTGTATGTTACAAGCTGTGGTTTATTTTATAGCTGGAAGTTGGTATGTTCTGATCCCCTTCTTGCATTTTACCCACCTTCCACCCCATCCCTGTGACAGTCACCAATCTGTTCTCTGTATCTGTGAGTTTGGATTTCATTCATTTATTTGTCTTTTACATTCAACATATAAGTGAGATCATATGAAATTTGTCATTCTCTGACATACTTCACTTAATATAATGACCTCAAGCTCCATCCATGCTGTCACAAAATGACCGAGTTTCCTTCTTTTTTATGGCTGAATACTATTCTATTATCTATTTCTCTATTGGTCTATCTATCACCTGTCTCACATTTTCTTTTTTTTTAATTAAAGATTTTGTTTATTTATTTGACAGAGAGATCATAGGTAGGCAGAGAGGCAGGCGGGGGTTGGGAGGAAGCAGGCTCCCCGCTGAGTAGAGAGCTTGATGTGGGACTTGATCCCATGACCCTGAGACCAGGACCTGAGCCTAAGGCAAAGACTTAAACCACTGAGCCATCCAGGCACCCCTCTCACATTTTCTTTATGCAGTTATCCATTGATGGGCAGACACTTAAGTTGTTTCTGTGTCTTGGCTCTTGTAAATAATCCTGCAATGAATATTGGAGTGTATATATCTTTCCAAATTAGTGTTTTTACTTCCTTTGGAAAAATGCCCAAAGGTGGAATTGTGGATTCAACTTTTAGTGGAATAGTTTTAGTGGAATAGTTTTTTAGTGGAATGGTAGAATAATAATAGTTTTATTTTCAATTTTTGAGAAACTTCCATATTGCTTTTTTTAAGGTATTTGCACCCATGTTTCTATTTTATTATATAAAATATATATATTTTATATATATATTATATAAATTATATGATAATTTTCTGATTTTAAAAGTCTATATATTATCATATTTACTTCCTACTATTAAGCACAAGACTAAATCCCTCTTATATGGGCACTACTACCACCACCGCCACAACCACCATCACCACCACCATCACTACCATCACCATCATCCACCACCACCATGACCACCACTGCCACCACCACTATCACCACCGCTACTACCACAACTACCATTCTCAACCATACACACACACATACATGCACACATATACACATATTTCTCTCTATACTTAAAGTTATCTTACAATCATTGAGTAAATCAGTGTTCAGTGTTAAATTATTATGGCCATGTAAATATTGTTTACAGCAGAGCCACACACTGAACTACGAATACATTTCTTTCTTGAACTAATCCAAGGATCAACACCATACTCATCAGATTAACAAAAGTTAATCTTTTGTTAAACTCTGATGTTACTAAGTTTTAGTGAAGTTATGAACAAAGTGGCCTTACTGCTGGTGTGTCTGTGAATAGCCACATCCATTCCAAAGAAAATTTTCTTTGACTATGGTACACAGGGCATGGGTTTTCCATGTAGCTCTACTTCTAAGTGCATACTGTACAGAAACTCATCTGTATGCACATGGACATAAGCCCTCTGATATCATAGTTTGTGGTAGCAACAGTGTGAAAAAAACCTGTATAACTCATAGGAGAAAGGAAAACAGATTGCAGACAGGGAACATTGTACATTGTACATTGTTTTTACTTCCTTTGGAAAAATGCCCAAAAGTGGAATTGTGGATTCAACTTTTAGTGGAATAGTTTTAGTGGAATAGTTTTTTAGTGGAATGGTAGAATAATAATAGTTTTATTTTCAATTTTTGAGAAACTTCCATATTGCTTTTTTTAAGGTATTTGCACCATGTTTCTATTTCATTATATAAAATATATTTATTTTATATATATAAAATATATATGTTATATATAAATTATATGATAATTTTCTGATTTTAAAAGTCTATATATTATCATATTTACTTCCTACTATTAGCTACAATTAATGAACTTTGACTATGTGTATCAACATGCGTAAACCTCAAAAATCTACCATGAATTAGGAAAAAATAAGTTACACAATAATAAATATACTAATAATATTTATTCAAAGTATGAAACTGAGTTAGACAATGCCATATGTTCCTTGTGGTTATATACTTAAAAAGCAAGAGTAAGGGGTGCCTGGGTGGCTCAGTGAGTTAAGCCTCTGCCTTCGGCTCAGGTCATGATCGCAGGGTCCTGGGATTGAGCCCCACGTCAAGCTCTCTGATCAGCAGGGAGCCTGCTTCCCCCTCTTTCTTTGTCTGCCTCTCTACTTGTGATCTCTCTCTTTGTGTCAAATAAATAAATAAATTAAAAAAAAAGTAAGTGTAATAAAATATGCACAGGAGTGATAAACAGCAAATTCAGGATTATGGTTATTGCTAGAGAGGGAGGCAACTGATGCAGGAAGTAATACAAGGGATTTAAAATGTATCTATAATTTCTTAAAAAATGAGGTCAGTATGTTTCAGTGTCAAGACTTGATAAGGCTGGATGGTGGGAACACAGGTGTTTGCTGTGGTTTTCTTCGAACTTTGTGTTAGGCATTATATCATAATTTTTAAGAGTTTTATATTTTCCTATTGGGGTATAATTGACATATAAAATTATATTAATTTCAGACATATAACCTAATGACTGCATGCTTATTTATATGCAAAATGACTACCTCGATCAGTCAAATTAATATCCATCGCCATACATAATTATAAAAAAAATTGTTCTTGTGATAGAAACTTTTAAGATCTATTCTCTTAGCAACTTTCAAATATATAATACAGTATTACTAACTATAACCACCATGTTGCACATTACATCTTGTGGCTTATCTACTTTATAACTGGATGCTTTTACCTTTTGGCCTCCTTCATGAATGTTGTCCACTTCCTGCCTTTGACAACCACCAATTTGTTCTCTCGATCTATGAGCTTGGAGGGTTGTTTTTTTTTTTTTTTTTCCTTACTTTGTATTAAGTATTAAATTAAAGTTTTTTAAAAAGAAAAGAAAAAGAGAATGAACTTTCATGAAAAGTGTCTTCACTGAAAGATGTCTGGTAAAGAAATCCCACTTCATTCCTGCAGCCTGAATTTAACTTAGGAATAGATTTTACTGGTTGAAGACCATCTAGCATTTTTTTTTTTACTTTTGTTTTATTTTCCTTTGGGCTGAATCATAAAACTAAAGTCTCAGAAATTATCCAGGGATGGGGCACTTTGTCCAGAATCAGCAGATAAATTGGCAGGGAGGTTGTCGACACAGAGATTGGTGTAAGATTGCAAGGACATATGTGCGTCATTCTGGAAGACGGTCTATTGCTTACATTAGATTCTCAAAAGAGATCCTCTGTTGTGTAACAAACCACCCCCAAATATAGTGGAATAAAACACCAACCATTTTTTTGGACCCACACTGCTGAGTCAGGAATTCAGGCCTGACACAGAAGGAATGATTTGTGTCCATCCCACGATGATCAGAGCTTGAGTCAACTGTAGTGGTTCAAGTATCTTGCCTGCTGTTCATGCCGTTCATGCTGAATAGGGCCGTGGTTCTGGCTGTCAGCTTGTTTCCTCAGTGTGTCTCCTTGTTGAATTTCTGGGCCTGGAATGACCAACATGGTTTCTTCACTCTTTCTGAGTGCCTGGGCTGTGTTGGCTATAACAGCGAAGGCAGGCTGGGTGTATCTCTCTCTCTGTCAACATAGCCCTTCCACAATATGGCAGTCTCAGTGTGCTTGGACTTCTTAGCTGGTGTTTGGCTTCCTTCAGAATGAGCATTCCAAGAGGCAGGAAGTAGAAGTTGCCATCTCCTATGGAATGGAAATGAACACAGTGAAACCTCTGTCACTATTTGTTCATCTCAGCAGTCATAGAACCTGTCTAAATGCACCCTCTATGAGACGACTGTCTTAAAGGTTTGCCACGTTTCATCTGCCCATGCCCCAAGACCGTGACCCCCCAAACACTAAAAGCTTGATGTAACATTATTGCTTCATGGTACAGTTGTGCTGGGAGGTCTCCTGACTCTTGTCCTACGTACCTTCCATGGGAGGCAGGGTTGCACACAGGGTAGTGACATAGTACATGGGGTCACACAAACTTGGGTCCAAACCCAGACTGTGTCCCTTTTTAGCTGGTTCATTTTGGGCCAGTTATTCTTTAAGCCTTAGCTGCCCCTCTGTAAAATGAAAATAGGGACAGCCCTTGTTCTACTGGGCTGTCGTGAGACTTGGATGGTACATGGTCACCACTTAAGAAGCCTGAATTGTTAGTGGCCTGTCTCCTTGTTTGATGCTTTCATGGCATTCTGAACTTTCCCTTTATAACACTTAGCACAAGCAGGAATCAGATGTACCTTGTATTTGGCTCTATCCCTAATGTCTAGTAAAGTGCTAGACACACAGGGTACATATATTTTTAAAATATTTTCTTTATTTGACACAGAGAGTGAGAGAGCAGACACACGGGCAGGAGCAGACGAAGAAGGAGAAGCAGGCTCCCCACCGAGTAGGGAGCCTGATGTGGGGCTCGATCCCAGGACCCTGAGATCATGACCTGAGCCAAAGGCAGACACTTAACCAACTAAGCCACCCAAGCATCCCCACACAGGGTACATACATAAGGTACGACGAATGAATGAATGCGTCTACTGGTTCACAACATTGTCCAGAGCTTTCCTGGTGTAATCAGCACCCTGATCACACATGTACAGGGAGAGACAAGAAAGAGGCAAGCCACTCTAGGCTAGTAGTTGGCAGTTTTAATAATAGCAAAGGGAACTTACCTATGAGACTGGTTTTAGGATGGCAGCAAGACAAACGGATCCCCATGTCTACCTTCCAAATCTTAGAAGTTTATAAAGAGGCCCTAACTGGGCTCAGTCACATTCACTATGCAGATGTTTTACACCAGCACAAGGCGATGTCGTTGGAGCAGCCTCTGGGACACAGAAAGGCAAGTGAAACCTACATTCCGAGGACAGGGATGGGAGTGCGAGCCTCTGAGTGCCTGGAGTCAGCTCATGAGTCAATCAGCAGTCACATCTTTTTAATGACAGTCCCCAATATCCATATATGCAGAGTTGCTGGGTATAAGCATTAAATGTTTTGAAAGGCACAGAATTTGAAACTATGAGTTACAGGCTTTCTGAACCAGATACCTGCAGTACTATTCCTTCCATAAAATCTGTGCTAGTTCATTATGAAAAAGGTCAAGAAGGATTGATTAGTCAGAGAACAAAAGGGACAATCATCCTCTTTAGGAAAGGCCTGGCTCACAGCGATGGGATGAAGAGAAGAGAAAGGAGTGTAGGTCTTAGTAGGGTCTGGAGAGTTCTGAGACGGGAGGAGATGAGACTTCATTGGGGACAATTTTAATGGGGATGTTAAAATGGCTCTCGCCCAAACAAATGAGAGAGCACATCTGCAGTCACTTGTCTCATTCTTCTGCTATCAGTGAAGCAGAATGGAGGGACATTTAGGGAACAGAGGCAATGCGGGTGCAAGAAAGGAGTGGAAACAAGAGGGGTGTAGGGATGAAAAGTAAGGCGAAAGATGCAATTACTTGCATTGGTGGAGACTAAAGAGAGGAAAGGCATTCTGCAGGGTAAGGAGAGGTCCTCTGATTCATGGCTCTCGGGCACTGCTGGGCATTTGCAGTCAAATAATGCGTGTTTGGTGTCAACTTGGGTCAAAGTGATAACAGGCTCCTTGCCTCTATTTCCCTGCTGAGTGCCCGGCTGTTCACCGATCTCTAAGGATCACAGGTCCCGGCAGGAAGGTGATCAGCATGTAATGACTTGTCCCAGCTTGTTGCTGCTTAAAAGCATGTCTGTCTTCTTCATGATAAAGAGAATAAAGAGAGGATATTTTTAAATGCTATGTGCATCTTTTTAAAATAATTTTTAATTTTTTATTAACATATAATGTATTATCAGCCTGAGGGGTACAGGTCTGTGAATCGCCAGGTTTACACACTTCACAGCACTCACCATAGCACATACCTTCCCCAATGTCCATAACCCCACCACCCTCTCCCTATCCGCCTCCCCTCGGCAACCCTCAGTTTATTTTGTGAGATTAAGAGTCTCTTATGGTTTGTCTCCCTCCTGATCCTATCTTGTTTCATTTATTCTTCTGAGAGGATATTTTTAAAGTTTTTTTTTTTTTTTTTCCCCAGGTAAAATTGTTCATCTAACAAGGCAGGAGAATAAATCAACTACAAAAAAGAAAAAGTTCAAAAGAGATAAGGTCTTATAATTATTGCAATTAAAAACTTAAAAGTCTGCACGTCAAATAGCTGCTATTTATGGAGTTAATAGAGGAAGAAAATTGCAGTATGTGCTCAAACTTCTAATATGCCTTAGCCATTCTCATCGTTAATAACCTACAGGTAAAAATGCATATGCTTAATTTTTAAAAATGAAAATAGACTGCTAAAGAAAGTTCTTATTTCAATATAACATGTGACTAAAAAGTATCAACTATTTTTCCCTTGTGGTTTGTGGCACTCTAATAGGCTTAATTACTGATGTCATTAGTTCTAACAGGCTTAATGACTGGTGTCTTCAATAATTACTATTTGCCTCATTGCCTTCTTGTCACACCAGGAGTACCTGCCCAGGGGCTCTCCATGGGGAAAGAGTAGGAAGGTCTAAGAAGGCTGTAAGGAAAGTATAGGTCAGATGATGCACCGGCAGAGGGAGCAGCATCTGGGGACAAGGAAAATGAGCTCAGGACGAAGTGTGTGGCTTCTCATTGGTAGGTCTTCAGCCACAAAACATATCCATGTGATTATGGCATGTGACAAACACAAGAGCTTTCCTTCTGTGATCACTTGCCTGAAGCCAAATCACACAGGACACAAGATAGAACTTTAAAAGACATCATTACATTTAATTCTTATATTGAAGTAGGGGCCATCCAGGCATCCAGTTTATTACTATATGTTTTTAAAAGATTTTATTTATGTATTTGAGAGAGAGGGAACACAGAGGGAGAGGGGGAGGGAAAAGCAGACTCCCCACTGAGCAGGGAGCCTGAGGTGGGGCTTGATTCCAGGACCCTGGGATCATGACCTGAGCCAAAGGCAGACACATAACTAATTGAGCCACCCAGGTTCCCCTTTACTAACTTTTGCTCTGTACATACACATTTTTACTAAAATAATTATAGTGATGATAATTACTTACAATTATTGAGCATTTAATATGTTCTAGTCATGTTAGATGCACTGGCTTAGTTAAACCTCCCCAAACCTTACTAGATAGTTTCTGCTGTTTAATCAATTTTACATATGGTAGAATTGAGGCACAGAGAGGTAAAGTAACTTGCTCAGCATACACAGTTAGTAAATGCCAGAATCATGATTTGAACATCAGAGCCTGACACTAAAGACCATGCTCTCGCTAAATACTGTTTAGAAGTTGGCTTATTCACTTAAAAGTTATTTTGAACATCTTTCCCATGTCACTAAAAATTATATACCTGCAATATCTTAAAACAACCATGTAGGGTTTATTGATAAACATGTATCCTCACTTATCCATTCAATTCCCTATTGCTGATATCCAACTGTTTCAACTTAGAGATTTTAAATAATTCATGATATACACTCTTGATGTTAAGTCTTTCCTTAATGATCAGGTCAGAATAGAGTTAAATTACCAATAGACTTGTAATCCACATTTTTCTTAAATTAAAAGAATCTTCAAGTTGATTTTTAGAAGTGTAGACCAGTGTCGTATTGAGGAATGTTTCCAGCCCATGGATTCTTACATCCTCTCATGCTCGGTTTATTTCTGGGGACCTATGCATTCTGGTGAAAGAGACAGACATCATGGTGTTTGGGTGTGTTTGGCTTATGACTCTTTTCCCTATTCCAAAACAAGAGAAATCCTTATTTTCCTGTTTTTTGAAAGATTTTATCTATTTATTTGAGAGAGAGAGAGAGAGCATGCAAGCAGGAGGAGGGACAGAGGGAGAGTTTGAGACTCTCCCTCTCTCTCTCCATGTTAAATAAATAAAATCTTTAATAAGAAAAGAAAGGAAGGAAGGAAGGAAGGAAGGAAGGAAGGAAGGAAGGAAGGAAGGAGGAAAGAATCCATAAAGACAAATAATAAATATTAACAGCAGTTCTCTCTGGTTTTGAGGCTATAAATAATTTCATTTTGTGATTGTTTATCTTCATTTTCTATTTTTTCAGTGCACATTTATTTGTTTGGTAAAATTTCCATCTCTAAGGGTATTTTTTAAAAGATATTTAAAAAAATTTCTTCAAGGCTGCAACAACTTTCTTTTACCTTTAAAGTAGAATTATTTCCATTTAATGAGGCTATTCACTTCTGCAGGGGTCACACTCATCTGTTCCTTCTGTTTTGAGTGAAGGTCAGTAGTTCTATAGTTAAGATATTATACCCTTGTTCTTTTTACCTGCTACAGTTTTGTATATCCCTGAAGTTATATTCATAATGCTGGGTAGGTATTTTTTCTAGAGAGAAAGTTTAAAAGTTAAAGATCAGCTCATTTAGAAGTGATTTCACTTCTAAAAATGGGAATGGTATACAGAATAGATACTTATAATGACATGGCTTGTTACTGAACAGATGTGGATACCTTGGGCTTTCTGGCACACCTAGAATATAATAACCAATTTCTGGAAAAATCTAAAAGGGTTATAGAATTCCTGATTACTTATGTAACTTACAACCTACAGAAATTTAAGCACCCTGAACTATATTCTGCCAAACCAATCTAAATATAATAGAACAGAGATCTTGTTAACCACTGCATTTCCATCCCCACGGGAACATTCAGAACTAATTATGGTGGATTTGTAATTTGGTGGTGATACATGCCAATTCTAAACACTTGATGTATCACAACTTTTAACCTATAGATTTTGAACATCTCAGACTGTAGTATAACAAATCCGTTTAATTGCAATAGAAAAGAGGGCTTGTTGTCCACTCCATTTTTGTTCCCATAGAAATAAATGGAGGTAATCATGGAGCCACCAAAGGCAACAAAAATGAAATGCTGGGTAAGATCTGCTCTGAAGTGAGACTTAACCCAGACTAGGCCATGGTGTGAATAACCTACTGCTGTACAGCCCACCCGAAGAAGAAAGGGAAAGGGGAGTGGGCTGTGTGACTGGGGGGAGCAACTACAACCCCCCATGTCCCTATCAGGAAGGCATGTATATGACGGGATGGCTCCAGAAATCAGAAAAGCCCTGAGAAGGAGGCACAATCCAATGTCCCTGTCCTCAGAGAAGAGAATTTAGGCTCAGTTCCTTCATGGTGGCCAAATCAACACTGTTTTACACTTCAGGCTAAGTCTCCCAGTCTAACTAAGCATTTCCCTTGCAATCCGGTGATGAAGAGAGGAAACAGGCACTCTCCAAGGCTCCAAGTGTGTGGTAAAAAGCTCAGCATAGAGAAGATTAAAGATGGAAATAAGAGCAAATTCTTTGAGAGTAGGGTCTTTTTCATACTTTTTTTTCCTATATACTCAGTGCCTAGAACAATGCTTGGCTCATAAGAGGCACTCAATAAATACTGGCATGAGGACATGGAAGAAAGAAAGAAAAAATAAGTAAATAAATACATACAGACATACATACTGAGGGAATATATTTGCTGTAGGTCCCAAGGGGGAAGTTTTCTCTTTGGAGTTACTGAGACTGTTGTCTATTCAGATGTGGCAATGGGCTGCCTTGGAGTCAAGTCTAGTCTGTGAACTCACTTTGATTAGCCATTATGTTTAATATGCCAGCATCTAAAAGTCAGATTTTACATCGAAAAAAATCTTATTTCTGGCTTCTCTGGATATATCAGAAGAACCAGCCACGCTGGGCCTTCTGTATAGACTATTGGATACTCATTTAGATTAGGCAAGTGTTCCTGATTTGCCATAGTCCCTATAAATCCCTTTGTGTCTCTAACTAAGAGCTGTCATTTATCATTATTCATGTGTTACTGTTTTTACAGTAAAGAGAAGAGTGGAATATTTTGGGGGGGGTCTATATTACTATTAAACACAGTAAATCAAAATACAGGCCAAAATGACTGTCTCAAGAAGAAAAACAGAAGGAGTCATATTTACTCTGAAAGAGGAAAGTATTTTCATGTGTTCAATATGCAAAGTATTGCTGAATATAGAACCCAATACTAAGCTCACTTTGCTCAATTAGTACACCATAAATACCTTGAGGTATTTATACTCTATATACTTGAAACCAAAAGGCAGTTCAGCCCAGTCAAAGAAAGAATTGATATTTTAAAATTGGGACAGGTGCTTAAATAACCAGAAACTCCAGGCAAAATCTCAGTGACTACCTACGTGAAATACCAGTGGCCCAGTGGGTTAAAGCCTCTGCCTTTACCTTGGGCCCTGATCCCAGGGTCCTAGGATCGAGCCCCACATCGGGCTCTCTGCTCAGCGGGGAGCCTGCTTCCCCACCTCTCTCTGCCTGCCTCTCTGCCTACTTGTGATCTCTGTCTGTCAAATAAATAAATAAAATCTTAAAAAAAAAAAAAAGGCAAAATATCTCAGGCCCCATATCATCCTGAATTCAGCCCCATTATAGTACCTAACCAATTTTTAAAACTTCTTAACTGTCTCTTTTAATAGATCATGAGTAATTTTTTATACTTTGTCTTATCATTGTATCTTCCATACTCAGCACAGAGTAAGTTTATTGAATGAATGAATAATTATTGTATTGAGCTAGACATTGGAAATGATTGTTTCTCAACTCTATGGATCTCTAACTCCAGTTCAAAGACTCTAGTTTAGTCTTTGTTTCTCATTTAAAAATAGCTCAGGTAGTTGGACGAAAACATTCCCCTCACCGTGCAGCAGTCTTGATAGCAATCCCTCACAGACTGAGAGCCTTCCAGATTGTGGCAAATATGAATGCACTAACCTTTGCTTCACGTAAAAGTCCACCACCTTCTTGGAAAACAGCCCAGAAAAGAGGGGCAGTAGTGAACTCACTGATGCCAGAGGGCACCGTTCCCAGGACAGGGGGCCAATTTCCAGAAAAGGTCTCAGGGGCACACAGTCTGGAGAGCAAGGGAAGTCATGGGAACAGAGGACAAAAGGAAAGGGGAGAAGAGGCAAGTATTGTCTTCACATGCTCAAAAACCTGATAGATATTTTCTACCTTTGAGTAGATATTTCTCTTTCAATTCTCTTTGAAAAATAGCTCAAGTTAAAATAAAAAGAAGAGTGTAACGTGTAACCCTGGAAGAGAAATCTCTGCCAGTGAATACAGAAGCAGCCATGCCCCAGGGAATGAGAGAAGAGCAAGGTGATTTCTTGCAGATCCCTTTGTGTGATGAAAGCTACGACCATTCTCCCCAGAGGAAAACGTGTGCTCACATGAACAACGTTGTGCTTATATTTTCAAGGAATTCAAAGACTACCTCTCTCCCAAGCCAAACCTGTCTCTGTACTTGAATTAATGCTCTACACCATCCTGATGTTGCCAAGGATAACAGTCCCTTAATTTTAATTCCAGGCCATGGAGAGTTTGTAAAAGCCCCACCCCTATCCTCATCGGCTTTGTGGACAATAACAAAACCCCAGTGACCAAGGAGATCCTCCTCTGCCCCTTCCTCCTCACCCTCCCGCAGTCTTCACCAAGCCTCCCAGAAAACTTGTTTCTTGTGAAGGGGGGAGTTCCACAGAGAATCAAGTCAGCTTTCCCCAGGGAGCCTACCCAGAATAAATAACATGCTTCAGTAACACTGCAACTAACTCACTTCTATTTATTTAAGATCACTTGGAGACCATTTCTGAAGGGCCAGTACACTGTAAACACTGCAGAGAGTTGCCCTTCTAGAACAGGAACTACGCATATAAACATGGCTCCCCCGGAGGCTTCCGGTAAATCCACTTTACACACAGGAGGACATAATGTGTCCTTGTCTCCCTGAGGTGTTTCTAATGATCCCAGTCAATAGGGAAGTCTCCTTTCCGTCACAGAGAAGAGAGCATAAATAAACCGAATGCAGTTTTAATGCCTTTGTGGATAATTAGAGAATCTGTGTTCAGGCTAAGGGAGAGAAAACAGCTCAGGGTGGGAATCAAGCCCGTCTAAACCAGATGCAGGCAAGGGTGTTCCTGGGAAGCTGTGATACAAGCTCTGAGAAAAGAAGCGCTAGGGTGGACAGTCACAGGGAGAGTCAGCTCGTTCCCTGTTGTCCAGATGTTATGTTATGATAAACCTGTTTTGTCATTCATTCACTCATTTCAAGAAACATGCTCTATCTTTTTTTCATTTCTTTCAATGCCTTTCTAAGTTGGTGTTCATTCTCTCCATGGTCTGGAAGAAGTAGGCCAATAGATTCTTACTACCATTTATTTATACATTTTTTATTCTTTGCTTCTTCCTACTAAAATATAAGCTCCCCATGGGCAAAGTTTTCATTTGTAATAAGGCAGCAAATAACTCAAGCTTTTAGAGTGCCTTAGTTCATTATTATGAATATTATTATTCCATGACTTACAGTATGAATTGAAAAATATGGCCATAATAGCTGATAAAAAAAATCCCAATTAAAAAAATGCCACCAAAACTAAAACCACAACCCCATCAAACAAATAAAAAAATTCCAAATGGCCTGGAATATTTACAGTAGGAGCTTCACCATTAAAGAATACCAACCTGGAAAAAGATCTTTATAAAATGCTTCTTTGATGTCCCATTTGTTAAGCCTGGAGCTGAAGTCTTTTGTAGGTAGGCAACCTCAGATCTCAACCTAATTTTTTGGAGAGCAATAAAAATTTTCATGAAAGCCTCTTGCTATTTTAAATGAAGAAGCCGCTTTTCAAAATTAAATCTCTTTCAGTTTTTAACTGTCAAAATAAAAAGATGAGCCCTGTGACTAAATTATCAGAGGATGGATCTAGGGTTTTCAACTCCTACTGGTCACACACATTTCACATCCACACATAAGGACTTAAAACACTCATTCACCTCTGTTTAAAAACAAAAAGAAAAGATAATTTCACTTTTGATAAGAGTGCATTATAAATCATTTCCCCAGGCTGTTCCATCCTGTAAGCCAACAGAATTTCAAAGTTAACCGTCCTCAGAGAGGTTGCCTGGCGTGGTGATTAAGAGCATGGAATCAGGAGGCAGCCTGCCAGGTGAGGGGCTATCCTGGCTCTGAGGCCTCTTAGCTGCATCAGCCAAGCAAATAACTTAACCTCTCTGTGCCTTAGTTTCCTTAGCTGTAAACTGTACCTAATTTGGGGGGGGGGGGGCTGTGAAGAGGGATGAAATGATCAAATATTTAAAACAGTGAACACCATACACAATAAGTGCTACATAAATGTTATAATCAGTGGTTCTCAACTTTTGAGTATGTAAGAATCACCTAGTGTACTCGTTGCAAAGAAGATATTCTCTGAGCTACTTGACATGGGGAGTTAGAGAGGAGAAGGGAGTTGGGGGAAATTGGAAGGGGAGGTGAACCATAAATGTTAACTTAATAAAGCTGCAGGGAGTCCAGAGATATGAAGGTTTTAGGGCAGGATTCTGAGAGCTAACTGCCACACTTTCTAGGCAAACCCAGCTCTCTTCAGTAACTCAACATACATCAGCTTGCAATTTAAGCTAAAACCTGGTGAAGAAAAACTGAAATATGCCCCTTTATTATCTTGTTTCCAGGGTCTTAAATGAAGAGTTCTTCGATACTTTCTGAGTGTTTCCACAGCCCAATACCTAAGACAGCACTTCTGTCATCCTCTAAAGCTGCTAGTCTTTCTTCTTCCTATCTCCAGACATCCCCTCAGCTCTGTTGCTCAGAAGTGGGTTCCATAGTCTTAGATCATTCAACCAATACATAACAACATCTGGTTCTTGTCTCTAGCCCTTCATCATTCTGGATGCCTGTCTTCCGCATTCCCTCCAGTACCAAAAACAAATCAGCAAATCATCATCACTTCATGTATGTAGTAAACTACGAAAGAATGTGACTCACAGGCACCAATGCAAACCAGTGCACTTGCAAGTGAAATCCAAGTTCACGATTGAGCTTCAGGTTTAATGTACCACCTCCTCAAACAGAGGGAAGAAACATAGGAGAAGGGGAAGGGGAAGGGGAAGGGTCAGGAGGAGCCCACACCCAGTACCATCTTCAGAGGTCGTTCTTGTCACTATTGTCCCCTTCAGAGTAACAACTGCACCAAAGAAAGGGTGTGGAAACAAAGATCACTAACCACATGTGGAAGGTGGCAAGTCCCAGAGGAAAAACTTCAGGAAGGGAAATCGGTGAATACTTAAAAAAATTAGATCATATTATTGCCAAATATCTTCTTTATAACTGGTTGCTAAGCTGTTAATTTTAACAATAAACTAGTTGTCCTTTGAGTTGTGTTTGCTGGAGTCCTGATGGGGGGGAAAGAGGCATGCTAATTCCTATGAGGACAGGGTATTTATGGGTTTCTTCTGACAGAAAACAGTATTTTATGGCTTCTTTTTTTTTTTTTTTTTGCCTGCAATAAAAGTGACGGCTTTTCAGAAAAAGCTGGCCACCAGCACAAATGGAAGGCAGTTTGCTGACAGAGGGATGTGGAGAGAACCCTTGTGATTGTGCATTTGGCCTTAGGAAGTATGATGACTAGAGTCTTACACATTTAGGAAGATCCCCACCCTCCGCCCCCAGCACCCCAGTTATTATGCTACAATGTGCTGTCCACGAGGACGAAGAGGTGAATGTGCTGAAGAGCCTCATCTTCCTCAGGCAGTTAGAGGGAGAGACACAGATGCAGAGGTACTCTCAGAATCTGAGCCAGCCAAGTCCCTGGGATGTGTCCAGGCAACTCCTAGGCTGCCTCCACTTTCTTTTTGCAGCAAGGAAGAGAGGGCAAGAAGCCAGGGAATGAGACCAAGGAGACTTTGTTCATACTTTTGGGGGGGGGGAGAAAATTTAAAAAACAGCCTTGTCTTAAAATTTATCTGGAAAGTGGCTTAACATCCCCCCCCCCAAATTATTCATTTATCAGTAATTAGTTTAGTTTTGTGTGGCAGAAATGTTTGTAGATGCTAGGGAAATCCTCATAGAGATCCCATGGTAGTTAGGGTGGGGGGGTTGGATAGGGATAAACAAATAAATATCCAATACCAGACGGTGATAAATGCCAATGAAGAAAAAGCAAGTTAAGAAGGTACAGACGAAGTCAGGAAGAAGTGCCTACTTTCTGAAATCAGATAATCAGAGAAGGGTTCTCCAATGGTGGGAGGTTAGGGCAAAGACTGAGCAAGACACAAAAATTATCTGCAGGAAGAGCAGCCAATCAAAGGCCCTGAGGTGGCAGCACATTTGGTGTGCGTGAGGAACAAGGGATCTCGGGTGTCGGTTTGGAATAAGTGAGTAAGGTAGAAAGGAATCTAGAGAGGTAACCAGGGCAGAGATCGTATGGGATGGTTTGGAGCAGAAAACATCTATTGCTGGTAGAAGAACAATCACATTACTTTGGCATCATCACATTACTTTGTTCTTTAAAAGCAGCTAGCTCCTCAAAAGTAGGAAAACCAGACAAGTGGCTCCAAAGGAAGATAACAAGAATTTATTGATTACGAAAGATTTCTTCCTGAGAAGCTGCCCACGACTCTGATTCATCTACATCATATACACAAAACCCCCCATGACCCAGAAATAGGACCCTTTCTTTAGATATCACCATCTCTCCCACACAGACTCGAAAAGCATGATTTATCAGGCTCCCTGCATTCCATACTTCTCAGAGGAACTAAGATAAAATATACTTTGCAGATGATTTACAACAGTCATTTTTCATATTCTCTCTTAAATGAAAAGTCTAAGATTAGGCTTCATTTAAATTGCAAATTCTACCCTAAAAACTTTTGGATTTCCCCTTAACCCTTTAAATCATTCACATCATTCACATTAGAAATGGACAGTAACTTCAAATTTATAAAGGAAAAACCAGCTTGTATGGAATGCCAGAAAGGTCTTGATTGCTGGTGGTTTTGCCAGGTTGGTGGAATGGAGGATAGCCAAGCTTAGAAGGTGGGTTGGGGTCCACTCCAAAAAGTGGGGGTCCACTTTCTGTTGGATAGAAATTCTCCCAGTCATTTCAGTACCTCTTGTTACAGTTTTTGTCCCAGACTATCTTTTTAAGAATACTGAGATAATGTCTCCCTTTGGAAAGAGACCGTATTTGTTTCCTGACCAGGACAATTACAAGTAATCTCTACTCTGGGAAAAAGGTGTCGGGGGAGAGCCCCTTTAAAAGACTGGGGTTCACTGGTAGGTGATACCTCCACCTAGGCCACCTCTGCATCATCCCCATGGGACTCTGGGGCCAAAGGAAAGCAACTGAGCAACCTGACTGTTCTGTACTGAATAATAAACTGCTTTTTGTCTAATCTAGGCTTCTTCTGTCTTCTGCCAGCATGAATGAAATATGGCAAGATAATTGCTTGTAAGAAGGGTAAAGTCTCAGACTTTACAGTTTTTGACACCTCTGCTTCTCCCCCAAACCCAGGAAGTTGTGAGATCCCAGCTACCTCCTGTGATAGAATGCGATTCCAAAAGAGGTTCACGCAGAGCCCCCATCTGCAAAGTTACCCACAAGACTCTAAGAAATTACCCGTCCCCCATACACTGGCCCCTTCCACACATCCCTCTGGAGCAGGCTGAACTAGGGCTGGTTCATTTGGTCATGGGGACGAGGGCAGGCAGGGGAGGGAAAGGGACCAGGGTGACAACAAGTGTTGATGAGTCTCCTTCAGCCCGCTCCCAGCTGTATCCAGAAAGAACAATCCACCGAGAGCTCTGACATCTGGGGAAACTATCCCAACTCCCCAGCCCGCACGTTCCCAGCTACCGCACGAGTTCAGAGAGGCGGGTCAGGAGACCAGGGAGCACAATAGCGTGGACACATGGAGAGGAGGGAGGCGTGTGCAGGGGGCAAGGCAGCAAGAAACAGAAACTCTCCTCAAGGCAGTCTCGAAACTTCTGATGCGCCCACGCATTTGAGGTGACGACGCAGAGCGGCCAGAGCACTTGCGTACGGTGTTCTTGGCCATGCCCTTGCCCCAGAAATCGTCGGTGAGGATGCCCCAGCGGAGGCGGCCAAGAGGCCGCACGTCGGGGTCGTTCACGTCGTCGGGTACGAAGTCGGCCTGCGAGGGGTGCCCGTAGCACCCACCGCTCCGCCGCCACCGCCACTGCCACTGCCCTAGTCCCTCCCAGGCGTCTGGCATTCTCCCCGGCCGGGGCCCCGGTGGCGCGCCGCGGCTGCCGGGAGGTGGACTCGGGCATGATGCGGCTGCCGCCGGACCCGCCGCTGGCGCCCCGCGCTCCGCCGCCGCCTGCGCCGCCGAGTTGGCCCAGCTGCAAATAAACAGCAGTCCCCCCGCCTCCCCCGGCCATCGCCACCTCCTCCGCCCCACTGCGCATGCCCCGCTCGCTCTCGCCTCCACCCGCCCCCCTCCATCCCCGGACTAGGGCCGCCCCCCACACCCCCAGTGCCCTCCTCCCCCGCCCGGCTTGCAGCCGCACTCAGCCCGGGGCCCCCGCGTCCCCCTCGCCGGAGTTCGCGCGCGCAGGTGGAGCGGGGTCGCAGCGCGGGGCCGCCCGAGAGGCGGAGAAGAGGCCCCGGGGTCCTGCCCGGCGCTCCCGCCCGTACTCTCCGCCGCCCCCGAGTCACGCACCCCCACCACCCCCACCCCACGGGACCAGGAGGGCCTCATCTGCCGGCACCTCCCGGCCCAGGACCAGGGCGGGCTTAGCAGGTGCGCACGCTGAAACCCCACAGCCCCCGCTCCGACCCAGAGAAAAGTGGCCGCGGCTTCCCGGGAAGTTCGCGGCTTTCAGCACCCCGGACAACAGCGGCGGCGGCGGCAGGCCACAGGCTCTCCCGCCCGCGCCCGCGTCCCGTCGCCCTGTCCACGTCCCCCTCCCCGGGCCTTTCTGTCCCCGACCCGCCTTCGCCCCGCGCTCGCAGCCTCCACTGGGGGAGGCCGTGGGGGAAACGGAGCTGCCCGAAGCACCTCCCTGAGAGGTGAAGAGCAGAGAAGAGAGGGAATACTCACCACTTTTGCACCGAAGCTCAGAGTCCAAATGTGAAGACTCACACACCTCCTGGCTGGCTCGCCAAAATGATGAAGTCCCAGAACCTAGGTCGGGCTGTTTGCCTTTCAGGGCCCGTAGCTCTACTCGCACTTAGGAAAAGTCCCAGCTTCGATTTGGGGTTTGGGTCTGGGCATGGACTTGCCTTCTGAAACATTCCTTCTCATTTTAGTTTCTACTGAAAGTCTTGAGATGATAGGGATGAGGAGGGAGCAGGAGGCTGGCTGAGGACAGAGCAGGGGCTGATGCCTTGCACCCCCTCTCCACCCACTCCCCTTGGTAATATGTGTGACATTCCTCAGGCACCCCTGACTGCCCTAAAAGAAGAACAAATGGTTATCTTGCAGAGATCACAGTCCTGCAAGGCAGGAGTCTCTTGGTTTACAAATGTCCTTGAGATTTACAACAAAGAAATTACCTTATCAATAGCCCAATTTCCAAAGACACATAACTCAGTTCCTCAAGCCCTAATGTCACCCTCCCCTCCATAAAAAAAAAAACCCGAAGGAGGCGGAGGTAGAAAGAAAAGTAAATAAAGTTAAATTTCTTCTAAACCTAAATCTCACTAACAAGGACGCTTGATAGCAGGAATGTAACATTCCACCAGGAGATTCCTAATTGTCTTTATGTTAGTGCCTCATTAGAGGGAAAGTGGCATTGGCTTGATAGTAACGAGGCCTTCAATATCCTCACAGTCTTCTTTACCCCAATAGCCCTTCTGAACACCCCTTTGTCCTCACCTACCCAACTCCTGTGTATATAAGCAGCCACTCCTCAGAGGCCCTGGGCAGCCGCATCTCCGCCTGCCCATGGGTCCTGTCCCCGTGCTCTAATAAACCATTTTTTTGCATCAGAGACATCTTAAGAATTCTTTCTTTAGCCGTCGGCTCTGAACCTCACCCCACCGAACCCAAACTAGGTTCTGGGACTTCATCAGGGAGATGCCGAGCAAATTCCTTTTTGTTCTCTTTCAAGTGGATCACTTGGGTCTGAGGATGATTTTCTGGGCACTGCAGGTGTTTCAACAGTTTCTGCTAACAGGACTGAGAGAGCTGCATAAGTGCTCTGCTTTTGCTCCTAAACTTCCTTAATGATTTTGTATTAGTATATGTAAACGAATTAGATATCCCAAGGTGCTTGGTTACTTGATTTATCTTGAAGATTGCACATCTTTTAACTCTCAAGCTCCTTAAAACTTAGCATTGCTAAATGTTACTGTATTTAGTTATGTGAAATTTGACACATCCAATTAGGAGAAATTAAAATGCCTAATTTACCATTGATTTGGCTTTTTAAAAAAGATTTTATTTATTTGCCAGAGAAAGAGAGAGACAAGCAGTGCCAGAGATAGCAAGAGAGAGCAGAAGCAGGAAGGAGAGGGAGAAGCAGGTCCCTCCTAAGTAGGAAGCCCCGCTAAGTAGGCTCAAACCCAGTACCCCCAGTAGCATGATCTCAGCTAAAGGCAGTCATCTAAGAGACTGAGCCACCCAGGCACCCCTGATTTGGCTTTTTATTGTCCAAGATTTTCCCAAATAAAAGGATTTAATGCCAAATATTTGGGCTTGGGTTTTTGTTTTGGAAAATTTCAGGCAAAATATTTTTGGTTAGTTGACCACTCACTCAACAGGGTACATTAGTCTCGAGCAAAAATGTTCCAAGGCAGCACCAATTTCTCCATTTTTGGTTCATTTTTTGGTGACCTAAACTTTAGTTAATGAGAAATGAAATTGAAAATTCAGAGCATGAATGTTTACATCCTTTCATCAAAATGATCATACACAGTAATAGCTTTAGCTCTTCCTTGGGCTGATTCTGTCCCCACACTCAGGACATTACCTCCTCCCAGGCAGTTTACACTGGAGCCATTCCCTTTCTTGTCTGTCAGACTAATACACTTACACTGTGGGCATAATCTGGTAAAATGTGTAGTGGACTGGGTCCAATGCCCAAACCTGCTCAAAGTTGGTATGTGTGAAATTAATTCCATAATATTCTAGATGTTTATATTATGGTCCTCCAGAGAAACAAAACCAATAAAACATATGCGTTCTGTATAATAAGGAATTGGCTCACCGGATTGTAGAGACTTATAGGCTCCAAGAAAGCTGGAGACCTAGGAGAGCCAATGATGGAGTTCTAGCACAAAGGCTGGAAGTCTCCAGACCCAGGAAGAACTGATTGTTTAAATTTGAGTCTGAGGCAGTTAGCAGGAGGAATTCCCTCTTACTCCTGGGGAAAGTCAATTTTTTAGTTTTATCCAAGCCTTCACCTGATTGGATAAGGCCAACCTTCCCTGAGGAGAGTGATCTGTTTTACTCAATCCGTCAATTTAAATGTTAAGTTCATCCAGGTGTGCTTGGGTGGCTCAGTCGGTTAAGCATCCGACTCTTAGTTTCTGCTCAGATTGTGATGTTAGGATCCTGGGATGGAGCCCCACATCAGGCTCCACACTCAGCAGGGAATCTACTTGAGATTCTCTCTCCTTCGCCCTCTGCCCCTCGTCCTGTTCTTGTGCACACACTCTCTAAATTAATAAATATATGAAATCTTTTTTAAAAATTTAATTTCCTCTAAAATATTGTCACAGAGTCACCCAGAATAATATTTGATGGAATATGTAGATACCTCATGGCCTAAACAAGTTGGTACAGAAAATTAGCCATCACAATTTCTAAGTGAAATAGAGTATTATTTCACTTAGAAATACTCTATTGAAATAGAGTAGTAAAATTGTCCTTGTAACTATGTGCAATAGGTTGGTGTGTTATGCTTCCAGGAAACACGCTTATATATATTTTTATATGAACTTTCTAGAGACACTTTTATCCCCAAAGGGTGATTCTAATAATACTTTTTTATAGAGAGCAGTCCTTCTCTTCTTCCTCAAATCACCTTCAAAGCCAGCCCTGCCCACTCTCTTTTCTGAGTTGCCTCCTTTTTCAGAGGGAACCAGGTGAGGTTCCTTGACGTTGGAGAGCAGTGAAGAAGGTGCTGAAGTACAGAGAGCTGGGACCCCAGAGGGACAGTTGAAAGGGAGAGAAGAAAAAGAAATTTCACAGCTTGGGCCCTGGTTTCTGAGCCCTTAGTGTTTCATTAAACTTTCCTCTTGATTCAGGGGCATCCATCTTCCATCTGATTCAGATGACGTGTTTAGGATTAATTTTTATTTAAGATATTCAGGTATCTTACATCCTCTCAGACATAAAACAGTATTTTGAAATATTAAGCTTTTTTGGGGAGAGGGAAATCTTCATCTTTCCTTGCTTCAGTATTGCTCTGTGTTAAAAGAAATAGTATAATTGATATCCATTTTATGTTAATATGCCAGTTATAGACAAGAAACTATAGCCTGCTCAGCCATCATAACTGCAGGAGCCAATTCCTATTACTCTCTCTCTTTCTCTCCTTGTGTATATGGGATATGTATATCTAAATAGTTTTGTTGTTTTGGATGTCTCCAACTTATACAATTTTTTACCATAAACTCACAAAGAGAATGATCATTTACTCTTATCAGTCCAAATTGCACCTTTTTTCTTTCTTTCTTTCTTTCTTTCTTTTTTTTTTTTTTTAAAGAAGTTACTTATTTATTTAAGAGAGAGAGAGTGCATGGGGGTGGGGGAGCGTGGGTAGAGGCAGAGGGAGAAGCAGGCTCCTCTCTGAGCAGGGAATCCTATGTGGAACTCAATCCCAGGACCCTGAGATCATGACTTTAGCCAAAGGCAGATGCTTATCCCACTGAGCCACCTAGGCACACCCCCCTCCCCAATTGCACTTTTCTTTTAGGTGCTATACTTTTGACAGTAAAATCTACTACTATATCCATCCCTCTCTTCTCAAAGACAACAAACAACCCACTCGGTAGGCATCTCAACCCCCAAATGCTTCTTGTCACCCAGCTGACAACTAGGCCCCTTGGTCTTTTGACTCAGAAATATGCTTTCATTTTTGTAATACCACACCAGCCAAATTAATCAGGAGGGATTTTCTCCATAATAGAATTATCAAATTAGAAGATCTTTGAAATCCCTGAAGCGCCCCTACACATAATCAGATTTGGCTACTTTGGACACAGACTTACATGTGTCTTATACTTAAATTAGATACAATTTGAAGAACTCTATGAAGCTTCAGATTCCTTACGGGAGAAAAATTCTGCCAATATTGTCAGGATTATTGGAGCTGAGGCATACTCAATCTTGCAAAATACCCTTGACATCAGAAGACTAGGAAGAAATAGGCCTATAATAGAGTGATTAGTAGAAAAGGACTAATTTTACCTTACATTAGTCTTTGTAATGCTTCTTGTCTGCCTATTGAAAACTACTGGAAGGAGGTATGGACTTGTTCAACATCTTAAGCTGTCAGTAGGATAATTATAAATTACTTTTTGGTGATGTTGAATCCAAATAGGATCCTTCTAAAACTGATAACCATAACACTTAAATTATTACACGAAATTTAAATTTTAAATGAATAAGACTTTTCAAACTTAACCTTAATTTAGTAATGGTGAAAGGAGGAGAAATAGGTATGTGGAGTTAGGAATATTTTTGTTGTCATTAGTTTTTGTTGAGAAATAACCTATAGAGAAGTTATTAAATCTTTTTTTTCCTTTTTTTTTTTTTGAAATAAAAATTCTCAGGGGAAAAATGTGAAAGATTTTGAAATGAGAAAAGAATTACTGGGTGTCCTTTCACTGGAAGGCTGGGCATTGCCTACATGTCCTGGCTAGGCTTATCTGATTCTTTTGTTGTTTTCTGCTGTTCTGCAACTCTGTAAATTGTAGAAAACTGGTAGTAATGCATCGCAAATGAATTTTGTCAGGTAGAGATGCAAGTGAGTATTACTCTGTGGATATTGCCCACGTTTATATGTGTATTACATGTATTTGTAAATACATAAATAAATTACATATATTTATAAATTTTGGTCATTTGCTCTTAGAAGGAATATTTTGGAAATATTTTTGACCATGATGGGAAAGAAATAGTTCTAATATTTAAGCCTAAAGACATTGTTATTTTAGACATTTCAAACCCTTCATCATATTTAGAACAAATATATTACAACTTTCCTTGTTGACCCAAAGAGAAATGAGCTCCCTAATGAGTTGCTCATGCATTTTATTCAGTGGTTGCTTGTTTTTTCAAGATTTCTCGGCTAAACATCAAAAAGCCCTGTGTTATTGAGTTAATAAGTCAAAGGGATTAAAATGTAAGAACTATGAATGTTTTTTACTTTTTTAACTAAGTATTTGTAGAGGTCAATGATTTAAGCACACTCAGAAACCTGCTGGTTTTACAGAAGTTTTTTATTAACACTAGGAAGCATTCTTTTAGGAACCCTAAATATATAAAACAAATACTAACAGAACTGAAGGGAGAAATGGATAGCAATACAATAATAGTAGGGGACTTCAATATTTCACTTTCAACAATGGATAGATCCTCTAAACAGAAAATCTTTAAGGAAGCATTGGCCTTAAACTATATGTTAGACCAGATGAAAAGAACATTTAGAGAACATTCCATCCACCAGCAGCAGAATACACATTCCTCTCAAGCACAGAGTTGCCAAGAGAATATATCTTAAATGTTCTCATCACAAAAAGAGGGAAATGGTAATTATGTCACATGATGCAAGCCTTAGCTAATGCTATGGTGGTAATCATTTTGCAATACAGTGTATCAAATCAACACCTTGTTCACCTTCATGTTACACAGTGTTACACAATGTTATATGCCAACTATGTCTCAATAAAGGTGGCAGAAAAAAGAGAGAAGCTATTCTTTTTAACCCACATTGAAATTGTAATGGGATGCAGGAATATCTAAGAGAAGTAATCTATTAAAAAAAAAAAATCTCATTTTCTTTTACCATCTTGCATTCCCAAATTTGGTGTCCTTAATCAACAAATCTGGAAATTTGGTGTCAGTTTGTCCAGATTCTTTTTTTTTATACAATTTTTTAAAAAAGATTTTATTTATTCATTTGACAGCAATCACAAGTAGGCAGAGAGGCAGGCAGAGAGAGAGGGGGACGCAGGCTCCCTGCTGAGCAGAGAACCCAACTGGGTGACTTGATCCCAGGACCTTGGGATCATGACTTGAGCTGAAGACAGAGAATTTAACCCACTGAGCCACCTGGGTGGCTTGTCCAGATTCTTGAAGAACACCCCCCCCCCGCCCCCCGCCGCCCCGCCAAGCTTAACTGGCCTTACGCACATTACTTTATTTATTTTTAAGACTTTATTTATTTGAAAGAGAGAATGAGAGAGAGAAAGCAGGGTCAGTGGGGGAGGGAAAAGGAGAAGCAGACTCCCACCTGAGCTGAGAGCCCAACTCGGGGCTCAATCCCAGGATCCAAGATTATGACCTGAGCCCAAGTCAGATGTTTAATTGACTGAGCCATCCAGGCATCCCACATTAGTTTAATTTTTGTCTGAAAATATTGGTATTTCACAATATAGAATAACTTTTAGGATGGTACCATACTTTAGAAACCAAGTTAGCTTGGCCAGTACAGGGAATTAGAGGATGCTCAAGGAAAAATGTTTCTTAGAAGTATTCCTTTTCTCATCCAATAGTGAAGATGAACTACTTCCAGTTCTCTTCAAGATTTTTTCAACATTCCAATTGATACATTAATTTCAATCAAATCACTCATAAGAGAAAGATTCAGAAACTATATAACATCACATAAATATCAGGCATCAATGTTAGAAATCCCTTTAATATCAAAGCTTACCTGGAAAGTGGAAATGTTTGACTTATAAATATCTATATATGTACATATGCATGTATCTTATACATTTCTATGTATTTCTAATGACAAAAGCTATGGAATTTTTGTTCCAGTTTGTTTTCGTTTCTAGGAAATTCTGAGTTAAATTTTCTGTTCAATTGTGATAGTTATCCTTAGGCTCAAATTTCAAAACAATTTTCCTTTCCATGTTGTTATATAACCTTTGTCATTTTGTCATTTGTGCTAATAGATTTATTTTAGCTTTTTAAAAAAGATTTTATTTATTTATTTGAGAGAAAGAGAGAGCATGAACAGGGGGAGGGCAGAGGCAGAGAGGGAGAAGCAGGCTCCCCGATGAGCAGGGAGCCCTGATGCAGGGCAATCCCAGAATTCTGGGATCATGACCTGGGCCAAAAGCAGCTGCTTAATCAACTGAGCCAACCAGGGGCCCCATTATATGCCTTTTATTTTAAACCCGTATCAAATACTGACACGTACAAAGGATATACATAATGATAATGGAAAGAGGAAAATATTAAGGTTTCTTTTTTTAACTCATTTGACCTTTGAAAGATTTATAAGGTTTAACCTAATAGTGAACAAATGAAGATGTTACCTATAATTACTTCAACTCATCTGGGGAAGTGATTATTTACCAACGTCTTGGTAAAATTTACATATTAATTGGATAAGCACTTTGCAACCACAGGTATATTCACTCCCTACAGCACCACCTGCTTTCTTAAAAATTACTAATGGGTGATTGGAGCTGGAAAAAAAAATCGTTGAATATTGTCTCTATTTTTTTTTCTTTTTCAAGATTTATGTATCCATTTGACAGAGTTGAAGAGCACAGGCAGAGGGAGTGGCAGGCAGAGGGAGAAGAAGCAGGCTCCCTGCCAAGCAAAGAGCCCAGTTTGGGGCTAGATCCCAGGACCCTGGTATCATGACTTGAGCCAAAGGTAGACACTCAACTGACTGAGCCACCCAGGTGCCCAATAATCAACTCTATAGTAGTTTTAGATTTTTATCACCTAGTAGCTCTTTACTCCTACATGTCTTATATTTCTACTCCTACACATGTCTTATATTTTCTGAGTAAAATATCCTCAGAAACCCCTTAGATCCTAATTTTAACAATAATTCTAGAATTAAAAAAATATGTTTTCCCTTCCTTCTAAGTGGAAATAAAACATGCCAATTTCTTTAAATCTGTAGACAATCTGCTGAAAATTTCCCAAGAACAATGTGAATGTCTACTTCAAAATCAAACTCAAGTTGCCCTTCTTAACAACATATGGAACAATAATATCACCTACATAGTTCAGACAACTTATTTTAAACACCAGCTAATGTGTAATCGTACTGGCAATAGCTGGACTTAATTACAAATGCTGGCATGAAATTCTTGTTCCTGATTTTTTCTGCTATGCGCTTACTGTGAGTGCACTGGGGCAATTATGAAGTTCACCAGGCCTTCTGTGGACAGAGAATCTTTAGGAACAAAACATATCCAGGCACATCATTATAGAAATAGGATAAAGTTTGCATTTATTAGAATAAAAACAGCAGAAGCGACTATAAGAATCTGGAACAATGCCATTCAGGCTGTCCCAGTTTTTTCCTGCCATGTTCTTCAGTGGAATCCAAGGTATTGGATAATTTGCCAAGGAGCACTTTAATGTCTCAATGGCAAGTCAAGGCATTTTATGGCTGCTTATACGCAACACACCAGAAGCAATTTAGGTGAAGTTGGTCTTGTGACCTCGTGATGGTTGATTTTATTCAGAGAAGTAATCATTCATGTGTTAAATATTAAACACATATTAACATATGAACATGTGAACATATGACTATATATATCTAATATTAACATATTAGATGTGTTAATATTCATCTGTTAAATATTTGTAAAAATGCTCAACATATTCCAAAATTAGAAGAGGGTTTATCTTTTAGATAAATTATCAATATTGTCTTCTGGGCAACTCATGTTACTCAGATGTGTAGAGAAAAACTAGTAATTGATTAAATGTATGACTTATTTATGTGGGAGGGAAATCTGACAGCCCATGAATATAGTCAAGATTTTAATAATTCTGGGTTGTATATAGTTCAATTTCCAGAGAGAAAAGAATGGTTTTCTGAGAAAGGTTCATTTCCTTTTGGAAATTCCCCATGGCTTTGGCTTGAGGGAGTGTATGAACATGTGCACATTTACACACATATTCACACATGCTTTTAAAGCTTCCTTCACAAAAGTGTTCCATTTCAGCTGGGAGAAGATACAGGAAGGAAATGTCCAAGATTTGGACTTTACTTGGACCATGTCATTAACATTTCCAATTTGTTGAGTGGTTCCCACATTTCCAAGAGGTTCTCATCCTGTGAAATCTGATGGATGGGCTGACAGAACCTTCCAGGTTTGTGTTGGTGTAATATGAACCACGTGCCTGGAAACAATAAAACAGCAATTTTCTGAGAGATTTACCTGCAGGAAAAGCCAGGAACATAAAAGCCTTTTCCGTTTCCACTTTCTAAGCCTCTTCTTTTCTCTCAGTCCCAAGACGGGTTTGGGAGACTGCATCTTGTCAGGTTAGTTGAGGGTGACATTAAATGTCATCTCAGTGGCAGCGGCTATCATGGCTAGAAGGCAGAGACCCCTGGAGTGGGAATCATAAGAGGGAGGCCAGCATGGAGGCTTCAAGTCAGGAACAACAGAAGCAAAGGCTGCAGTGGTGAGAAAATGTCACTCTTTTCTCTTGAAAGCTGGATGAGGCTATCCAGTCATGATTGGACAAACAACGGTTCAGGCTCCAGTAGTGGCTTTGAACTAGGAGAAGGCTTGTCCCAGTTAAGTCCTTCAGAACTGGGTCAGACTGTCTAACTTCATGCGGGGCAATGTCCACAACACTGTGCTCTCAGAGGGTTGTATCTTGAACCTGGGTCTCTTTATGTTACAAGACAAGAAGGAATATGCATCCTAGACTAAAAGAGATTTAGGGTATGGAGTTCTAGACTAAATTGATGGGAGAAGCTACCAGTGGGGTCTTATTCTTCAAGTCAGTCTTGTTTCAAGACTTGGGAGGCTCAAACTGACGGCACTGATATCAAGACCTGAGCTGAGCTCGAGAGCCTGATGCTTAATTAATCGAGCCACCCAGGCGCCCCTCCCCAAATCAGTTTTATAGTAGTAATCACCCTAAAGCCTGAGGCACCCCATCTAAGTCCATAGCCTATGCAGTATTTTTTTTTTTTTTATTTAAAATGCACAGAACTGTGTCAGTTCAACCTACCATTGTCATTTCTTCTTTGGTGAAGTAAACTTTGGCATGTAGTATTTACTATTCATTTTCACATATTAATCCTTACCTCTTTTGAATCTTAAATAGCCATAAACTTAAAATAAGCTATCTGGATGTCTTAGGAAAATAATGATAACATAATTTCCTTGGTTTTGGTTAAATAGTGACCATGAAACAATCTATTTCTTTTAGGGTTTAAAAATATAACCTTTCAACTCAGAGTCAACATTTATGGCCATGTGGCAAGATAACACAATGAAGACATTCACTAAATAATGGGAGAAGAGAAACTTTTCCCTCTCCCTTTTCTAAAGGGTGAGCAGTCTGTTTGGTCCAGGAGGCATAAGTCCCCTTACCTTAGGGCAGGGTTATAAGCCTTCTTGAAATTCAGGCTCAAGAGGGTGAAGGAGAAAGGGCAAACTGGTCCCCCCCACCTTTTTTCTAATCCTAGGTTTTGACTGGTGATCTATCTGCCCAATCCCAGGAGGTGCAGGATTTTAACAGCATGGTTGTTGGATGCCTAGGGCATGAACTTGGACATCTTGGAAGTCTCAGTAGAACCAATGGCCAAGCCACATAGGCACAGAAGCAGTGGGTGCCATGCAGAGCAGGGCTGCAAAGAGCAAAGATGCCTGCCTTTGAGGAAGGACATGAGTTCGTACATCATGAGATGCTCTAGGCGGCAATTGTAATGAACTCAAGGTCAGAAACCCTCTTTCAATTTTTCTGATTAAATATGTCCCCGAAGTTTCCTGTCAATCAGAATATTCCAATACATTCAGATATACATTGATTTGGAAAATTTAGAAATGTAGCGATTCTTGCACCTATGAATTAAGGAGATAATTTATACATATTAATGAGGAGCTAGAGGTTTTATTCCCCACTTTTTCACCCTGTAGCTAAAATGGGGAGAAGCAGACTCCCCGTCGAGCAGGGAGCCCGAAGGCGGGACTCCATCCTGGGACACTAGGATCGTGACTGAAGCCTTCTCGAAGGCAGATGCTTAACTGACTGTGTCAGTTTTAGGGTGCCCCTAAAATGAAGCGCAATCACTAATGAGCAGCAATCACTGAGGGAGCTCACAGGAGTGGCCACTAATAAGGAAACTAGTGGGAGTAAGATCAGCATACAAGTTATACAGGCAAGTGTAATGCCAAATACAAATTTTATTAAAAATAATTTGGTTTTGTCTATAAGCTGATGGATGTGATACATAATAGCAGATAGCGGGTAGTCCACAATCTACCTACAAAGGCTGGCATGCAATGTGGTTTGAGTATTGTCTGGTTCACAATTTACCTCGGAAAACTTGTAATTAGCTGTCAGCCAAGATTAAGTAATAATTCCCAGGTCTATCCAGGAATTCCGAGTCCAGACCCACACTTCTAAGTTCCTTGGCTGAGAAATTGGCCCCAAAGTAGCTATGTGCTGGTACTGTCAACTTCTCCTTGTATGGAGCAACAATGGGAAGGCCATCTGGGGCCATCTTTCCCAGCCACAGCCACAAGTCAGAGAACAGGCTGGTCACGAGGCAGAGCAGACTGGACTTCAGATGCTCTGGCTTGGCGTCAGGAGCCGTGGTAAGCACGTGAAAACTGGCCAGCCATCATGAGATCTTTCCAGAGAAACAATCTGATTATGCTGGTTCAGCCTCCCATCTTCTGTCTAACCTTCTCCCCCAGCATTACCTCTAGGCTTCTGCTGCCAGCGGTGCCTGACGGACTGACTGCTCTCATTAAGCGAGTTTCAGAGGGTGATTTACTGTCTAAATAGATGAGGGAGCATTTCCCTAAGTTGCATCTCATTTTACTAACATCACTAATTTCTCTGCTTTCTTGTGTCCAATCAATCATTCCACTCAGCTATGCATTTTGTTAATGAGCCATTCACTCCCTCTTCCAGATCATTAGTGAAGATATCAGATTCTGACCAGACCTAATACCAGTTCCCATGGCTCAGAGCTGGCTTCCCTGAGAGCTCCCTGGGGAGGCATTCATCACTCCCGTACATGGGCCTTCATTATCCCAAGCCAGTTTTAACACATTTTTCATTAACTCACTTTTTAAAATACTTTTGGAAACATAGATATTAATGTTGACCCCAGATGCTCCTACATGGGGGATGAAGGGACGGATGATCACATGATATATAATGTATGTAAACATGAGATTCTGGTGTCCACTAAGTGCATAGTGCACTTCATTTATTTGTTCCCTTTTGTCTGAAGAACAGAGAAATGATCCCACCCACCGGCTATGATCTTCTCTGCCATCTGTGCCTTCCAGCATCACACTTGTCTACTGATGTACCTTTTCTATTTGACATACCTTCTCAGCTATCTCTCAGGACATTTTGTGTATGTTGGATTTTTGGATAACTGTGAATCTTGTACCGGTGGCTAACATTTAATTTTGGACAAGCCAAAGGTTTCATAACCAGAAAAGCAGGAATTATTTACTGGGCTCCCCCACCTGTTTTCATTGACCCTCAGTATAAAGAGTGTTCTAAGTGTGTGGCTTAAATCAAAGGAAATAATCTGTTAGATGAGGCTGGTTTTTTTTTCTTTGTATTTCTAGGGTTGCTAGGTGTAGAAAGTATTCAAATTCCAGGCAAGTCTTTTCACGAACGTTTCATCTTTGACATGACCACTGGAAGAGGGTTTCTTCCTTCTGTTAAAATACTTTTTTAAAAAAAGGTTGGTATAATGAAAGCTGGATATAAAATTATATCTGTGCTCTCATTTTAACATAAAGATATGCATTTGGACACAATCTGAAAGAAAAAAAAAACCCTTGATTTTCCAAGATCGCACAATTCTGGGTAAATTAGTCTTTATTTTAGAATAATTTCAATTAACATTATAGAAAGAGTTATTTATACAGTATACACATATATTTCAGGTTAGGATATGTTCTTCCAAAACTATGAAAGTCAGAGGTGTTTAAAATGTGTGTGTGTGTGGGGGGGGGTTTCTCCCCAAATCTTTCAATTTTGAGCCCAGAGTGGAAATGGATCTCCACTCAAAATGCTTTGGCATTTCCTGAGCCAAACTATTAAACATTTCTCAGCCAAAGACTCTCCAGTGCTAGGGTTTTTCTATTTCATTCTGTGTGTCATGTGAACTAGACTATGTGATCAGTAAACCATTCCACAATGTTAAGTATCTCTTCCATGATGACCTTGTATGCATATTCCAGTTACAACGATCCTTATTTAAATTAAAGTGCTAAATAGTATAATGTAATGTAGGGTAGTATAGTATAGTTTATATGGATAGTTGATTGTGGCGTAGTGTACTGTATATTATCTTTTTGTGTGGTCGGTTATATTATAGTTTAACATAGTATGATATAATATAATATGTTATAGTATAGTTTAGCATAGGGTAATATAGTATAGTATAGAGGGATATGGTATAAAGTGGGAAAATCTAGAGTAGTATATGATCTAGTACCAAGCTGCATAGCAGCCATATAGCACAGCAGTTAGAACAATGACTTTGGAATGACAGTCCTAGTTTCAGATCATGGTCCTACCACATACTAGAGGTATGATCTTGAGTATGTTACTTAATGTCCTTGGGCTTCTGTTTCATCATCCGAAAAATGAGGGTTAGAAATAGATTGTGGGGTGACTAGGTGGCTCAGTCAGTTAACCGTCCGACTCTCAATTTTGGCTCAGGTCATGATTTCAGGGTCATGATCTCACAGTTGTGAGATCAAGCCTCACTTTGGGCTCTGCGCTGGGCATGGAGCCTGCTCAAGATTCTCTCTGTCCCTCTCCCTTGGTTCCCAATCTCCGCACTCTCTCTCTCTAAAAAAAGGAAGAAAGAAAAGTAAAGAAACAGTTATCAAGCTTACCAGAGGGGAGGTGGATGGGGAGACGGGTGAAGTATGTGATGGAGATTAAGGATCAGGCACTTGTCATGATGAACACCAGCTGACATATGGAAGTGTTAAGTCACTGTATCGTACACCTGAAACTCATTTACACTGCATGTTGACTAAATGGAACTTAAATAAAAACTTAAAGAGTAAATAGTTCACATGCCTTATGAGGCTTAAGCTGTTTTGAGGACCATAAAGGTAATATATGTGAGGGGGAAGCACAGGCAGGTCACATGCTCTTAATAAACACTCTCATTTTATGCATCTCCCTGACGATGGCTGAGTGGTACGAGAGTGCCTCACTAAAAGCGTCTAACGATTGGCTAGGACATGACTTAGGAGTGGGTGGATGGTTGCATATTTACTTCTCAAGTCTAGCATCCTAAGTGAACTTTCCAATCACTTGCAGTATTTCACAGAGATAGGAGATGACCTTGAAAGGATACGGAGCTATGCAATCTCGGCACTATAGAGGAACACAGGAGAGAAGAGTTTTTAGAATGATTCCTAATGATAAGCAGCTGCAGTCCTCTGTATCTTGGGAATAGCAGTGCGAACACCGTAAACAAGTGCATACGTTTTATTTCGTGATTTTCTCTTCCTAAAGATCCAAAAGGAAAAGATCCAGATGTGCTAAGAGATTTGCTCTTCAGAATGTGAAAGTGGGGGATGAGGTGAGCCAGAATAAAAATGAAATTGGGCATGGGTATCAAATGTTCAAGACATTAAAGTGTGTAAAAATAAATGTGGCACAAATTTCTTTTAGACTTGATTACTTACAACAACCGTGCCCATGGCTCTTACATGGCTCGTACATGTTTAGAAGTGCTTGGCAAAGACATATATATCCTTGTATGTAAGAACCTCTATGACCCCTCTGGAAAACAACAACAACAACAAAAATCTCTACAAGAACATACGGGGCTCAAGAACCACAGACTATGGGAGAAAAGAGAGACATAGGTGTTGTAAATTTAGGACAATTTAATTAACAAAAATGAGATGTAATGGAAGGCACATTAAATTAGGCTTAGAAGACTAAATTCAATGTCTGACTGGACATTTTCTAGGGTGGTGAGCTTGGGAAAATATCTACATTGCACTTTCCACATCTGTGTGACAGAGAAAATATTATTGCCTGCTCCTATCACCCAGAGGCCTGTGGTTATCAAGCGAAACCATGTGTGTGAGACTACTTTGAAAGATGAAAATGCTGTATGCTGACCCCATTGTCCTTACTGAACAGAAGAAGAGAGCGTCAGGGGAGCAAGGAGGAAGAGGAAGGGTTTCGGAAACAGATAAGCCTGTGTTTTGTAGTAACTCTGCCCCTTCTCTTAGAAGCTTTGTGGGCCACAGAAAAGTCCCTTAACCTTTCTTGGTCTCAGTTTCCTCAAATGTATAAATGGATTTAATAAGCACTGCTTCAGAGTTGTTTTAAGGATTAAGGGAGATAATATAGGAAAAGTCAGATATTCTTGTTTACTGTCTTGAAGCCATGTCTCCTGCCCCTGAATGTGTCGTCCCTATCTGTTAATCATAAAAATATTTAAATTTGGGAGGCTGAGCGACCGACACCAGCCTACCTAACCATATGCCAGCAGATGTGGAATTCCCACTGGAATTCTCTTGATCAGATTATTTAACAATTCATTTAAAAAATTTTAAGAACCCAAGAGCTGGAAAAAACCTGATTTGACTCAAATTATGATGATTATAGCTCCCATGAAAACAATGAAATACATCTGGTAATTTAGCATTAAGACACAGAGTATTTTAGAGGCTTTTTCTCTTACATTGAACAATTTTTTTGCAGCTACATTTCAACTAAGCTTCAAATGCACTCTTTCTCTGAGGATCAAATTTCTTACTGTTTAAAAAAAGGGGGGGTGCCTGGGTGGCTCAGTGGGTTAAGCCACTCCCTTCAGCTCCGGTCATGATCTCGGGGTCCTGGGATCGAGTCCGGCATCAGGCTCTCTGCACAGCAGGGAGCCTGCTTCCCTCTCTCTCTCTCTCTCTCTGCCTGCCTCTCCATCTACTTGTGATTTCTCTCTGTCAAAATAAATAAATAAAATCTTTTAAAAAAAAGGGGAGGGGAGGAGGTTAGTGAGATTCAAATTTCCTAAGCAAACCTGATGTATTTAAGAGCACTCTAAAGTTTGTTCCTGTTCCAGTGACTGGAACTAAGTCAGCAGAGTCAGCTTCCTACTGAGATAATAATAATAATATTGTTAACTATATTATATGATATATATTCTAGCATACTATATATAATATAACATATATAATAATAGTTACTATTACCACTATCTGGTCTTCCAGTTTGCACAAAGAACCTTTGAAGCAGGCTTAGAACAGGGCACTGGATGGGTGACATCCCTCTTTATGTATCTCAGTTCCAGCAAAGCCAAACTTCTACGTAACTTGTATCTGTTCTAATCTCTCTCAGGCATGAATTTCAATGGGAACTCTACTTATGTGAATAGAAAAACATCATATCTGAATATCTGATTTTTACCATATCGAGCTAAGGAGAGTTTCCTTCTCGCAACAGTTCTCTTGACAGAACTAGGGCAGTCTCATTATTTTTAAAACAACTGTTGCCTCTCACTTAAGAGGTAAGACCCCGTGCTTGCTTCCCCAACATATGGTGTGCCATGATCCCCATCTCTCTCGTTGAGCACATTAGAGGCAGACATGTTGGGACATTTGTAGATTTGTGATGTCAAAGATGGGTTTGCTGTAGGCTTTGGTTTGACAAGCCTTGAACCGTTTCCCAGCTTTTTGGAGATATTACTCTATTTTCCATGCATAATGGATCTATCTTTGATGCTGCCAAAATGTGGTATATGGGAAAGATAACATGGAAAGTTTCCCATGCCTCCAGAGTTCTAGTTCTTTTCCAATTGTGTGATCTACACATATGAGTTAGGGCTTGGGTTCTCTCAGGAGAGCAATTACCACTATTATATTACATTGCTGAGCAACTCATCTTTATGTCATATGGGGTGTCTAGGCATTCAGGCAACAAAAGCTGAGGTAATACAAAATAGTGGCTAATAGAGTGCCCTCATTGATAGAATTCATTTTTAATTTCTAAGGTGTAGAGGTTTTGCAGTTGAGGCATAACAGTAAACTGAAACACACATACACACATCGTCAGAAACACACACACACACACGAAACTTTCCACAGTAAGCATTAAAAGATATGAGTTAGAATGGGAAGAAATCAGAGAGGGAGACAAACATTGAGAGACATTTGACTCTAGGACACAAACTGAGGATTGTGGAAAGGGAGGTGATTGGGGGTTGGGGTAGCTGTCTGTCAAGGAGGGCATGTGATGTGATGAGCACAGGGTGTTATAGGCAACTAATGAATCATTGGACTCTACATCAAAAACGAAGCTACTGTATGTTGGCTAATTGAATGAAAATTAAAAATAAATAAATAACAGTTAAGAAATTTTTAAAAATACAAGTTATTATTATACTATGTTTCTAAAAAGAATGTGATTGTATTTTTCTAATTCTTTCAACACCGTAGACTCTTATAATTTTCAAGTTTTGGGTGTATAATTTACATATGATAAAATGTACGTCTTGAAGGGCACACAGTTCAGTGAGTTTTGTCAAATGTATACCTCCATGTAAACTCCACTCCAATCAAGATATAGAATATTTGCCTCATGCCTGTGTACATCCTGTTCTATTCTCCTTGCCTCATAAAATCACTACTCAACTTTCTGTCACCATAGCTTAGTTTTGTCTCATCTAGAAATGTATGCGGATGGAACGAAGTATCATGTACTCTGTCTACTTTAAATTCTGTATGTTCTTGAAATTCATCCACACTGTTATCTGTGTTAGTGGTTAGTTCCACCTCATTATTGTAAACAATCTGTCTTCCCATGGTGAAAACCCTCTTTCTCATCTATAACTTTCTCATCTCACCTATATCTCATCTAGATCTATATCTCGTCTATATATTTACTTACTTGTTCTATCCTATGAAACACACAAATTATTTCAGAATTACCTTGTAGTTCATTAAGCTTGTTTTGATCATATTTCTTAATATTTTCTAACAGAAAGGTAGAGATGTACAGTATGTTAGGCTTTGTGAAGTGTTCTGAAAGGGCCACTAGGGCTTCAAAAGTTGGATCAATGAGACACGATGACAGTTGAGCTTGGCTCTGATGATATGACCACTCTAGTTTTCCTAAAATGAGGTGCTTTGAGGTGGTCTTTGTTTGACACAATGGCTTTACAGAATTGCTATCATATTATCAATTTTGGCAATAAGCATATAAAATGATATAATAAAAGTGGGTTCTATTTATTAAACCCTGAGCACCCCATACTTCATCTCATTTAATCTTGTAATAACCCTGCAAATCAAGTCTTACTGAGAACATAACAGCTATCAGTTCTTATGGAGCTTATCATCTAAAGGAAAAAGCAGATGTTAATGAGAGTATGATAGTTGTTATGCTAAAACTAGGAGCAGTGAGAACATTTATCAGGGGGACCTAATCTAAACCAAGGGACAACTAAGATTATGCTGAAGTGACCTTTTCATAGGACCTTGGAGGACAAGTAGAGTTAACTCAGCCAGAAAAGGGACTAAGAGCCTTCCAACGTGAATGGCAGGTATGGAGGCTTGGAGGTGAGAAAGGCCCAGACAGGTTGGAGGAATTGATAAAAGTTTTTGTGTATTTAGAATCTAGAGTTGAAGGCAGAGGGGGCCAGCTGAACCACACTGCACCTGACTACAGGTTTTGGATAGTAAGAATGGGTTTTGAATATTGTTCACTGGATTGGTGGTGATATCTCAGAATTACCTGTGTACGAAGATCCAGAGCACTGAATTCCAGTGGATTGGCAAGAAAATTCAGAGGGGAAAAAAGTCCAGTAGTTTTTCAGGTCAATTGCTGGAATACCATGATGTCAACTCATTTACAACACTCACTTTGTAAGTTACTTTATTATTGAGATCCTAGTTTCTATTTTATCTCACCTATGGAAAAATAATTCTTATCTTACGAGTGGTATTTCTGAGGTAGAGTTCAGAGAACATACGTAGTGTGTAGTGTAAGGACTGGTTTCCACCATTATGCTGTCTTTAGGTAAACAAAAAATTTAATTTTAATGTTAGTCTGGTAATTTTCATAGACAATATTTAATTTTTAGTAGGTAATGGTTACCAACTAGAACACTTCTGTGTGCAAAACCCAAGGAATTGATTAAAAAACAGTCAGTGATAAATATCTGTATTTTAAAGGCAACAATTACATCATAAATTGCATCTCTGTTTTGCATTTATAGTAAATAAATAAATCTAGTTTTTCGAGTCCTCAAGGCAACTGTGGGGAGACCAAAACAAATTCAGTCATTAATCACTTTGTGAAAGGAGATACAGCAGAATGAGATCTGAAATGAAGCTCACTGAACCAAAATAACACAGGTTGGAAAGTGTGTAGATTGCCTGGTCCACTATAAGAGTCAAATAATGTTGGTGTTTCTGAACTCTGTCCTAACCTAAAATGGAGAACAATGATGAAGAAAACATACTTTCTTGGAATGAGCAGGTTGGAGATTGAGGAAATATGTTTTATGTGTTGAAATTATTTTAGAATTAGGTTGAAGTTAGCATCCTCATTGGTATTACCTGTCAGGTAGGACCTGACATTATTGGAATAATATAATATTAGAAAATATTTTTCTAAATATTAAAATATAAATAATAAAATATTATTTATGCTATCAGTTTGAAAATTTTTCTTTAAAGTTTTATTTATTTAATTTTGCTACAGAGTGTTTCTAGTTACAAACCCAGGCTGTTAGGAACATCATAAATGTAGAAAAGCTCAACAAAATCAGGGTTCTGTTGTCATGACTACAGTTCCTTTGAAATTCTAGATATTTGAAGTACTTAAGGAATAACCCCAATGGACTTTAGGCTTCCATCCTTCATAAGGCCCATGAAACCATCTTTCATCTTTCCTTTTCCCCTTTCTCTGCATAGGTTCTTGGGAGTGTTTCCCAGTCTACCCCCCACCAGCATGTTGGGTTGCACGGGTCCAGCTATGTTGTACCCCTAAGCCCTGGCCTGGAAAGCAGCCTTGGCACCCTGACCAGTCTTGTCTCCTTTTGGTGATGAGTACTGTGCCTATTGGTGGTGAGTAGTGTACCCATTGTAGCACTGTACACACTGTACTGATCATGCCATTTCTGGGTTGAGAATCTGCAGAGGCTCCGTTTGCTTTACAACAGGAATCTAAATTCTTCTTCCTGCCTTCGGAACTACCACTACCAGGGCACCTGGGTGACTCAGTGGGGAAAGTGTCTGCCTTTGGTTCCAGTCATGATCCCAGGGTCCTGGGCTCCCTGCTCAGTGGGGAGTCTGCCTCTCCCTCTCCCACTGTGCCTCCCCTTGCTCATATTTGCTCTCTCTCTCTCTCAAATAAATAAATAAATAAATAAATACTTTAAAAAAGAAAAGAAAACAACTACCACTACCTTTTTTTACCTCTTCACCATAAGCAGTTCTTATTTTCTAACATGGAGGATCTATACTTCATGGATTCATTCAGCATTCCTACTGAGGAAAAGCCAGCATCAGATTCATATTTTGAAAAGATCGTTCTTAGAGTGTGCCAAGAGAAGTAGTGGGTGGTCTCTTGGGGGGATGCACAGGAGTCCTGGTGGTTGATGAGGGTGGCTTGAAGCAGGGTCTGGAAGGTAGAGATGGCATGACATAATCAGTGTTGCAACTGATCACAAAACTTATAAAAAAACCTCAATGTCCTTAACTTGCTTACCAACACTTTAACCTTTGAATCCCACTTGAATGGCTGCTGTAGCTATGGGACTCACCAATCTAGTCATGGAATCTTGGAAAGTTGTAGGTTTCGTTTTTTTTATTTTTGTTTTTCCATTCCTGAAAGGAATATAATTATAGTACCTGTCCTAAATAGTTCTTCTGAGGCTTGAATGGCTCATAGCTTGTAAAGGTTATAGCTCAATGCCTAGACTATAATAAGAAGGTAATAAAAGTTACTAGTATTGCAACTGCATCTTTCCTGATTACTCCACACCATTTGGTTTACGTATAGAACAGAACCATTTACTCTTAGAACTGTGAGAGTGTCTTACCGTATTCTCTCATTTACACATTTACAAATGTAGTCACAGGGGTGGGAAAAGGTGATAGCTCCTTAGTGCTAGATCCAGAGAGAGAACTTTGGTCCTCCACCTCCAAAGGCAGTGCCTTTTTGCCTTTGACCATAGACCTTTTCCTGTATATCAGCATATGTTTTATCTCAACTAAAATTTAAGCAACTCAAATGTGTGGCTCCTCCCTGGCTTTTGGCCCAGTGCACAGCTGGAAGCCTTGCACAAAATGCCTGCGGTAATGTGGAGACAGAATCTGATGCTTTATTTTACCGATTAGATTAAGTGGCTTTATGAGCTAGACCATTTTCAGTTCCTACATGCCACATATTGGAGAGATTAAAGCAACCTAAGTAAGTAATACTTTATTTAATAATCATCTTACCAGGTGTGTTTTCTAGATTATTAGATCTAATACTACCTACGAATCTAATACTTGAACCACTCTCTGGGAGGAAGTGAGGTACTTCTGGCTGTGACAATATGGTTAGGGTACCTCAGAGTCTGCTCAGGCAAGAGCATTTGCAAATTGGCTCTTCCAATTTCCTGGGCCATGAGGGAGAATACTGTTCATTATCAGTCTTCACACAACACCCCCCCCCCAAATGAAACCAGAGCCAGCAATTAGAAAATATTCATGTAATTTTCCATTGCCCAGGTGGAGACGCATATGCAATCCCTTGCATTGGGTTTAACTGTTTAGGTTCTTTCACAAAATCAGTGGTGCGACGGCAAAGAGAGATGGAGAGAGAGAGATACTGAGATGGCAGATAGCGAGAAATTTGTTCCTTTGGAGTCTTATACTAGGAAAAAATTCTTTCTCTATAACATGGTACTTGTTTTGTTTTGTTATTTTTTAATAGGTTTTATTTATTTATTTTAGTGTGGTGGACACATAATGTCACGTTAGTTTCAGGTGTCCAACACAGTGATTCAACAAGTTTATACATCATGCTAAGTTTAACACGGTATTTGTTTTTTGTGATCATATAAAACTGAGTGTCCCTTGGAGGTGGCCTAATTGGGATCAGTAGAATGTTAACTCTCTTACTGAATAATGGGGAGATTAAATTTGCTAGCTCAGCTACTTACTTACTACTGAGTTGATGGCTTTGTGGCTTTCTATGGGGAAATACATTCATTCACAATTGCCGTTGAGGAAACTTTTAGTCCTTAGCTTATGGTGTCAACCAATTTTTAATATTACCTGGGTCTCCTTTTCTTACTCCCCTGATTCCATATTATCTTTCTCATTTTTAATGTCTGTTTTTATTTCAATCTTCCCTTATTTATTTTCCTCATCTCAGTTTTTAACAATAAACTTTGTTGTTAAAACTTGCCAAATTATTCCCTAAACAGTAATAACTATAACAGCAAAAGACTGTCATTCTATTCTCATAATATCTAACTCCAAGAATACTGTATCATGAGAGTGATAAGCTTGCTTTTTCTTCCTTCCTTCCTTCCTGTTTCTATTTTTTTTTTAAATTTTATTTATTTATGTCAAAGAGAGATAGCAAGAGAGGGAACACAAGCAGGGGGAGCTGCAGGCAGAGGGAGAAGCAGGCTTCTCACTGAGCAGGAAGCCGGATATTGGACTCCATTCCAGGACCCTGGGATTATGACCTGAGTCGAAGGCAGATGCTTAAAAATCTGAGCCACCCAGGCGCCCCAGAATGATAGCTTTAGAATCAGAAGTGATGTTGGGCAGACTGATAGCTATTTGGATTGCCTTGTCACATGCCTTTGCCGCCTGAAGGAGGTTAAATATAGCCCTGAAAGGTCCCCCACTAATGGGTCCATGATTAAAGGAGCAACCAAGACTGGTATAAAGCGAAGGTCAGGCAAAGCTTTATTTCACGCCAAGCATCAAGAATCAAACCGACCGGCTGGGGCCGCACCTCTTACAGAGAGGGCGGCCTCTCTCTGCCTTACAAGGGCTTCTCTCTGCTTTAAGGGCAAAGGCCATGCGGTTGGGCCTGGCCATGCACAGGTGGCCAAAGAGATTGTAACACACAGAGAAAGCCTGCACAGGTCACGCATAAGTGACCAATTGAATTACAATTTACCCTATAGTAGACATTTGAACTAGCCTATCACCTTGGTAGGTGCCCAAAAGGCGCCCAAAGGGCAGGGCCCATCCTCCTTGGTAGCTAAGGAGACAGTATGCGTCCTCCCACTGATTGGATGTCTCCACCTGGCCTGACCCACTCTTATATTTGGGCTTTGTTACCTGGGACTGGTTTCCGGGACTTGTTTTTAAGTAAGTCCCCTGGGCAGGGGGACAGGGTCAGTTTAAGTTTTACTGCATAAACAACAAAATGACTGTTTAATCCAAGATAGAATCGCTCTGGCTAAATAGGTCCTTACATTCCCTCCTTTTCTTTGGAGATTAGTCAAATCTTTGACTTTTCAGCCCGTTCTATGTCCTCTTTTGCCAGACTGTCTTTAATGACTCCAGTGTGATTTACCCAGAAACAGCATTTCTCTCCTAGGTCTATGCAGAGCCCCCCTTTTCTAGAAATAGAATGTCAAGCCCTAATTGTCTATATTTCCCACCTATACTCTAACAATAGGAGCGACAATGAACTCAATGAACTCATTGTTTTTTTGAGTCTTAGCTTTAGTCCACAGTCAGCAGGGTCCATCGGCAGCGGCATCCATCTCTGGGGGGTGTCCTCGTTCTCAGCTTGTTTGACATGACCTGCATGAACCCAGGCCCTGATGCCTTTTACTTTTATTGCCGTGCGGGTGGTTAGGATGACAGTAAATGGTCCCTTCCAGCGAGGCTCCAAGTTTCCCACTTGGTGGCACATCCAAACCAAGCCCCTGGGTTGGTAAGGATGTGGTTCCACCTCTGTCTCCGTCTCCATGTGGGCAGTTCAGATCCCTGCGTGGGCTAGACAGACTGATCAGTCATTTCTGCCAGGGCAACCTCTTGTAGCTGAGGGCAGAGCAGGGAGGGGGGGTTTCTCGAACATTTCAAATGGGGTCACCTTGTTTAAGCAGGGTGTACATCGCACCCCAAGGAGGGCAAAAGGAAGGCGATCTACCCCTTCATCGCCAGTCTCTAGAATTAGCCTGGCTAAGGTCTCTTTAAGAGTCCAGTTCATTTTCTCTACTTGCCCGGAGCTCTGGGGCCAGTAGGCACAACGTAGCCTCCAACTAGTGTCCACGACTTTGGCCAATACCTGTGAGACTTGAACTTACAAATGCGGGGCCATTGTCTGACCCAATCACGAGAGGCGGCCCAAACCTAGGAATTATTTCTTCTAGTAGCTTTTTGGCTACCATTCCTGCCGTCTCATGTTTGGCAGAAAAAGCCTCTACCCAGCCTGAAAAGGTATCTACAAAAACTAACATTTACTTGTGCCCGTATTTTCCCGGTTTCATCTCTGTAAAATCTATTTCCCAATAAATTCCTGGTTCCTTACCTCTTTCTCTTTTCCCTCTTCCCATTCTAGTTCCTCCCACATTGGCTGCCTGGCATTGAGCACATCTATCAACCACATCCTGAGTCATACATCCTAATTTAGAAATCTGGAACTGCTTGCCCATAAGCTCCTTAAGCTTGTGTGTCCCCAGAAGAGTGCCCTGATGTATTTGGCTTACTAATTTCTTTCCTAGTCTTCGAGGAAGAATTAACTTTCCTGTTCTAGTCTTAGCCCAATTCCTTTCATAGTCTAGTCCATTTCTGTAAATATTTTAAATCTTCCTCTCAGTAGTCTGGTTTTTCTGGTAGGGCTGGAGCTGGGAGTGTAACCAGCTCTTGTGCTGTTTCTTGGGCTTCTTGCTTCGCCTCTTGATCTGCTAATTGGTTTCCTTTTGAAATTAGATCAGTCCCCTTTTGGTGTCGTGGGCAATGCATAATGGCCACCTCTTTTGGGTCCCAAATAGCCTGGAGGAGAGCCAATATCTCTCCTCTGTTTTTAATTCCTTTTCCTTCTGCCATTAATAGGTCCCTTTCTTTATAAATAGTTCCATGTATATGGAGAGTGGCAAAGGCATACCTGCTGTCTGTATAGATGTTGGCAGTTTTACCTTTGGCCATCTGCAGTGCCTTGGTGAACGCAATCAGCTCCACTTTCTGCGCCGAGGTTCCATGTGGCAGGGCTGCCATCCAGAGTTCCTGCTCAGGAGAAACCACCTTAGCCCCCACATACCTCTTTCCATTGACCATGTAACTACTCCCATCCGTGAACAGAGTCATCTCTGCATCTGCGAGGGGAATGTCTCTGAGATCTGGCCTTATTCCTGTGACTTGGGTTAGGACCTCCCCGCAGTTGTGTGAGTGGTCAGCCAGCTCCTCTGGCAGCAGTGTGGCTGAATTTAGCACTGCTGGGGGCCAGAAAGTCACTTTCAGTTCATTGAGGAGGAGGGCCTGATACCCCGTCACACGGGCAGTTGTCATCCACCAGTCCGGTGGGGTCCGGAGGAGGCCGTCCATAGTGTAGGTGGTGGTCAAGATGAGATTTTGACCCAAAGTCAATTTAGTTGCATCCTTGACAAGGAGGGCTGTGGCAGCAATTATGCGAAGGCAAGGGGAGAACCCGGCCGCTACTGGATCTAGTTTCTTGCTAAGATAGGCTACTGGCCTTTGCCAAGGCCCTAGAGTCTGAGTCAAACCTCCTTTGGCCACCCCTTCCTTTTCATCCACATACAAGTGGAAGGGCTTGGTAACACCTGGGATGGCCACTGCTGGGGCACTCAGTAAGGCTGTTTGTAATTCCCGAAATGCTCCTTCTGCCTCAGCTGTCCACTCTGTCATAGTGAGTCCTCCCTTAGCCAGTTTGTAGAGAGGTTGGGTCATTTATGTGAACCACGGTATCCACAACCTACAGTAGCCCACCATTCCAAGAAACTCCTTCACTTGTTGGGGAGTGGTGGAGCCGGGGTATCGGGTGATCACTTGTTCCCTGGACTCAGCGAACTCACTCTCTCATGGAGATCAAAGCCTAAATAAGTGGCGTGGCTCTGACAAAGCTGTGCTTTCTTTGTTGACACCCGATACCCTTTTTCCTGCAGAGTCTGTAAGAGAGCTCTTGTCCCCCGAAAGCATGACTCATAGTCCTCAGTGGCTATTTCCACTATTCCCACTAACTCAGTCAGATTCTTCCTTTCAATCCTTCAATTTTCTGAAGTTTCCTCCTTATATCTGGGGCTGACTGACTGTCAGAAGCAAGATCATTTAAACGAGCTATCATGCAACTTCTCTGACGTTTACCTCAAGTTGTCTAGCTTAGGTAAACAAACATTTAAGAACAATCAAATCTAGAATTTAACATCCATAAAGGTGTGTTATTAAAAGTTAATTTTTCTCTCTAAAATAACCTTCATTTCTAGAGATAGCCAAATCAGGACTAATTTATTTGAAAAACAAGTCCAGTTTTAACAAACTTGGCCCAATTGTTTACATAAGCTCAGCAAGAACAGTAAGTGTGATCATAAAGATCTTTTAGAATCTGCTTTGCTGGAACTTCTTATAAGGAATCTCTAGGTTGAACTTTTATTAGCCTCTCCAGGCCAGAAGCCAAGCCACGTAGTTGCCATCAGACATACCTATAATACCTGTCGATTTGGGTGAATTCCTCTTCCTGAGGTACCCACCCAAAGTATCCTGAGGCCCATGCATCTTCCAGGAAGTGACATCCTTTATTCACCTGGTGAGGCTGCTGGGAACTCTGTAAGCAAGGTATCAGGCCCACAGGTCCAAAGGGCTTTACGGCTCCAGGTTTTATAAAGTCAACCTTAGTTCCTTAAAGCTGTCTGGTCATATCTGAGTCTTTTTCAAATATGATATTCCAGTCAAAGCCTTGGTAAAATAACCACTGTTTCCAATGATGTCCTGTTACAAGGAGAACAGATTCTTATTGAACTTATGCAAATGACTGATTGCGATGGGAGAACGAATACTTGCTGAGACCTTTTGGTTTCAGAGGGTTCAGATAGAAAAGTTGAATGCCTTGGTTTGTTTACAAATGAGTACTTTTACATCTCTGTAAGTAACAGATAACTTAAGAAAAAGTTTCCCTAGTCTGGAGGAGCAAACATTACAGAACAAGTAATTGTTTAAAATAAGACAAAACATTAAGAGACACAACATTACAATCTTTCAGTTCATCTAGTCCCATGTTACTAATTCTGGTTTAGTCCGAATGCAGCTTTTATTTCTGTAAATTCTTATCCATTTCAGTTCCAGGATTTTAACATATCAAAGACCTGTATTTGTCCTGAAAGTCTCCCATATGGATTTCTTTTAAGGTGGAATTCATCTTACAAGAGAATTAAAACAATTACAAATGACAAAAACTCAGAATAGATATGGTTAAATATCAAGTGATGACCCTTATCCAAAACATTAAACTCTAGGAAATGTATAGAACCTCTAGAGTAGTTACAACATTTACCCAAATGTAACCCAAGGTTTATCATTGGGTTAGCAGTACTCCCTGAGTAACTTAGTATACTAAGGAAAAGCCTTATGAGTCAAAGAGATCTCATTTACAATTTAAATCTTGTTGACAATTGCTAAAACCTTAGAAAGTTTTAAAGCACGTGACTAAATATAATTAGGGATGTTAAGCACCTGATAAAACAAAACATAGAAACTGAATTTTCTGGGCAGGCAAAGAGAAAACCATTTACATTTTTTAACAGATCAATTAACCTAAGAAAACTTTGCCCCTTTAAACAGAGAGAAAACCAGCTTTTTTTTTTTTTTTTTTTTTATACCAGTGTCTTTCCTTTTTATTCTTAAGCATGCAGTCTTAAGATAGTGTTTCCTGGGGTTCCCTTCCATTGTGAATGATGTCACAGACAAAAGGGAGGTGGACCTTTCAGATGCTGTTCTGCTTGCATCCCATGTGGGAACTTAGGAGCATCTTAGCTAGGGTCTGTCTGTATAAGCCCCAGACCAGGCTACTCCGTGGAGTAGATGACTATTATGTCATATGATGCCCCAAGAGACTCAGGGTGCAGCTCATTCAGACTCCGTAGCAGAAGCGGTGGAGCCATACAGACAGATTCACACAGCCAGGCACTCTTCACATTTAAACAGGTTGGACACCCCCCAACCCCGGATATCCCTGGCTAATGGGAGGTGATCAGTCTCCTCTTCTATTCTTTACGAATGGGTCTGGCGCAGACAGTGGCCCCAGGGCTTTCCTGATTCAACAGGCAGATCCAGTCAGTTGTCCCTGGCCTCCTATCATTGGTCCAGCAGGGCGGAGGTGAGCTGCGGCTGTCCAGGAAAGCCCAGCCTTGGGTCTGCTGAAATCAGTGGGGCGCGCCTAAACCCTAGGGCAGGTGCTCCGTTTGCCCTCCGAGGCCCGTCTCCTGTCCCACACCAGTGGTACAGTGGGCAGGCGCAGTTGGGATTTCCGGTCAGGGAACCAAATGTTGCGGAAAATCCGAGGTGACCGAGAAAACCCAAACGGTACATGGAGATATGGGAGAACAAAGTTTTATTAACGCTGGCGGGCTCAGTGGGATCGTTCCCAAAGACTGAGTACCCGACAGGGTTAAGAGTGAGTTTCTATGGTTGCAGGCAATGGGAGATGGTAACCGGGTATTTTTGCAGTCTCTCAAGGCCGGGACGCTTTCATGTGGAAGTATAATAAATATGGAGGCACCTTACGAGAGTACAAAATCACCTTGGGGCTATTTTTCTTTCTTTCTTATTCAAACAGGACCAGGCATCTGGGCTTTTTCTCTCTTTTTTACATATCTCCTACTTTCCTACATACAGAGTTGTTTCCGTTATTTCCATCAGTCTTAGTTATACTTAGCAGAATTTTGTACTCTTAGAAATACCTTAACCTCTAGTGAAGACTAAATATAAACCAATTGTGAACTGTTACAACAGAATTCTTTAGAGGGAAAATTTATCAATCAGTTAAGCACAAAACATGTTTATCAACAGATTTAAATATTCTTAGTTTCTTTGCAGTAAGGAGTCAAAAGCACAGATCTACATCCAGTACTCAATGCTTTAGCATTTTATCCCATTTGGTTAAGATCTAAATGTCCATAATTTAATTCCATTTGTCATCCAACCAAAACTTTAAAGTTTCAGGTTACTAAAGACTTTGAAAGCTACTTTAACAATTACCCATTAAAACTTTGAGACAGATTAACCATCAGTTTTAGTCATCTCTTTGTTAACAGATTTCAACAAATAACATGAGTTTAATTGACCCTCAGTAGACTTTGATTGAAGTTTCACAATTACTGCTGTTGAGTCAAATACATGTTCATCCTAATTAAACCAACAAACTTAACTTGTTTAAATACTGATTTACGTTCCACCTGGGCCCACTCCACTTTGAATGTTTACCTGAGACCCAGGTGGCAAGGTCAGGAGTCAGGGGTATAAGGTCCAGGGGGTGCTCTTCTTATTTCCTGAGAGTGAAGAACAGAGCAAAGTAACACCAGAAGGCAGATAAAGGATTCTCAGTTCCAGGGCTCATCAGCTCCAAGAGAGGAGCAGACGCCATGCTTTCCTGCCAGCAGGGGTGAGGGGCTAAGCAGTCCCCGTCGGGCCAGAGAAGACAGGAATTTCCCTGAAATGAAGGGAGTTTCGGCAGCTGCTTGGGAATATTCCTTAAAGTTTATGTCTCGAGTCAGACTAACCACAGTTGGCTCCAGTTATAGCCATTAGAAGTCAGAGTCCCCTTACTCTCTGCTTGCCCCATTCCTTCAAACACAATAAAGAGCACAGCAGACAACAAAAAGACAAGACAAAGACAACCACAGGCGCAGTGGTTCTTACCCAGAACCTGCCACTGGTGGGGACTTTCTTGATTTTCTGGCAACCTAGGGGGACTCGAACCCCCTGACAATCTACCAGTGGAGGGAAGGGGTGTCCCCGCATCCACTCCAGCCCTGGGGAGCATGGCTGCATCCAGCTTCTCCCCGTGGGCCATACCCTGGAGCTCCGTAGCCAGCCAGACAGACAGGATCCTGAGATCTTACCTCTGGAGGCTTTTCCCAGAAATTCTGATGCTGGCTCAGTTCTTGTCGTTTAGTCCCAGGAGAGCCCCCAAATGAAAGGTCCCCACTAATGGGTCCATGATTAAAGGATCAAGACTGATATAAAGCAAAGGTCAAGCAAAGCTTTATTCTGTGCCAAGTATCAAGAATCAAACCAACCAGCCAGGGCCACGCCTCTTATAGAGAGGGCGACCTCTCTCTGCCTTACAAACTAGCTTTTAAGGGCAAAGGCCATGTGGTTGGGCCTGGCCATGCACAGGTGGCCAATGAGATTGTAACACACAGAGAAAGCCTGCACAGTCATGTTAGGTCACACATAAGTGACCAATTGAATTACAATTTACCCTATAGTAGACATTTGAACTAGCCTATCACCTTGGTTAGAATTGGTGCCCAAAAGGCGCCCAAAGGGCAGGGCCCATCTTCCTTGGTAGCTAGGGAGACAGTATGTGTTCCCCCACTGATTGGATGTCTCCACCTGGCCTGACCCACCCTTATATTTGGGCTCTGTTACCTGGGATTGGATTCCGGGACTTGTTTTTAAGTAAGTCCCCTGGGGAGGGGCAGGGTCAGTTTAAGTTTTACTGCATAAACAACAAAATGACTGTTTAATCCAAGATGGAATTGCTCTGGCTAAATAGGCCCTCAGAGGCCTTAAAGTTATCCCTGGAATCCATCAATGTTATCTTATTTGGAAAGGGTTTTGCAGATGTGATTATATTAAGGGTCTTGTGATGGGGTAATGATTCTAGATTTATCTGGGTGGGCTCTAAATGCAATCACAGGCGTTCCTATAAGGAAGAAGGTTAGCAGGAAGAACAGCAGTTGCCTCCAGGGCTACATTCATACTCATTGTCTTTCCTTCTCCATTATCCACTCTAAATTCTTCTCACCGCCAGCTCTCACTTCTGCAGCGCTTGGTGGTTGACGGGTGTGCTACTGTGATTTACAATAAATGTACATTTGGTCTTCTTCTGGAACAGGGTTCCTAAAACCCTTGGAGTTTCTGAAGTGATAAGAGGGACAAAGGAAAAAAAAAAAGGAGTGTCTTTTTTATTCAAAACAAGCCCTTTTCAACCATTACCAAGTTCATGTTAATGGGGTGACTAGAAAACCCCTAAGGATGGGGGTGAGTTGCTGGTTGCCAGAGGAACCAACCCAGTGATTAGGGGATTCAAACTTTCAGCTCTATCCCTCCTTCTCCACCTCCAGGGAGTGAGGGCTTGGAGGTTGTGTCAATCATCAATGGCCAACAATTTAATTAATCATGCCTATCATATAATGAAGCCATCATAAAATCCCTCACTGAAGGAGAGCTTCCAGCTTGGTGAACACATGGAGATGCTGGGAGGGTGGTGTGCCTGGAGAGGACATGGAAGCTTCACATCCCCTCCCCCACACCTAGTCCCATGTATCTCTTTCCTCGGGCTGTGCTTGCCTTGCTATCTTTGATAATAAACTTGTAATCTAGGAAGTTAACCATTTTCCTGAGATCTGTAAGCCATTTTATTTATTCTTATTTTTTATTTTTTTTAAAGATTTTATTTATTCATTTGAGAGAGAGAGTAAGAGAGAAAATGAGCAGGAGAGCAGCAGAGGGAGAGGGAGAAACAGACTCCCCACTGAGCAGGGAGCTTCATGCAGGGACTCCATCCCAGGACCCTGGGATCATGACTTGAGCCAAAGGCAGATGCTTAAACCACTGAGCCACCCAGGTGTCCACCATGAGCCATTTTAGCAAATTATTGAGGTGGCAGAAGCCTCCATTTATAGCCTGTGTGTCAAAGTCAAAAACACAGGTGATCACACAGACTTGTGACTGGCATCTGAAACAGAGGCAGTCTTGTGGGACTATGACCTTATTAACCTGATTTGATGCTGTCTCTAGTTAGTGTCAGAATTGAGTTCTGTTTTAGGACCCCCAGCTGGTGTCAGAGAACTGCTTGATGTGGGAACCTTTATCCCCCATATTTAGTGGTCAACAGTGGGAGTGTGCTAGTAGCAGAGAGTGGAGTGGGAGAAAAAGACGTTTTCTTTTATAATCCGGTAAAATAACTCAAACCCTCATTTCTGAGGCATTTGGGTCCTTGGAAACCATTTCTTTCTTAGGCCAGTATTGCTGTGCATGCCCAGTTTCAGCTACATTTGGGCAACGAAATACCGAAAGGCACCCAAATGGATTACCTGACTTTTTCCATGTATTCTACTCTGCCTCAATTTGTTTTCTAAGATTTTTTTTTAAAGATTTATTTATTTGAGAGAAAGAGAGACACAGCATGGGAAGGAGAGGGGCAGAGAAAGAGAGAGACTCTCAGGCAGACTTTCCACTGGAGCTGGAAGCCCCACAAGGGGCTCAGTCTCACAGCGCATGAGATCATGACCAGAGCCAAAACCAAGAGTTCGACAGTTAACTGACTGAGCCACCCAGGCGCCCCTATTCTACCTCATTTTGTAAGCGCAGCTTTACTTAATCCTTCTGATCAGGGTCAGTCACTCCTGCCAAGATGGTATCTTTTCTTACTTGACAGCACTTGGACACCAGATGTCCAAAGTGTCGGGAAGCAATCATAGGTCAATGGGTGCCTTGCTTTGTCTCTGAAGAGGACAAAAACCTCTATGCACACAGAACCCAGGGTGTGGGAGGACAGGAAGCACTATATTCCGCAGGAGCATGGGAGTCACGATAAGTGGAGCCATTCCTGAGTCCAATCTTTGTTTCCAGAATCCAGGTGTTCTTCCTATTAGGAAACAGCACCAAACAGAGGTCTTGGAGGGGAGCACTTCATACTTGAAGGGACTTGTCCATGAACCGCCCTTTCAGAGGCACTTTCAGCAGGGCAGTTCAGTGCTTGATCAGACTGGCTGCTTCTGGGTGCTGTGCCATGTGACCCAGCCAGTGCACATCATGATACTGGGCCCACAGCCACACCTCCTTCACTGTGAATGGGATACCTGATGGGATGCCATGTTGTCTGAAATCAGGCATTCTGTAAGCTCCTGGATAGTGATGCCAACTGAGCATCCGTGGGCAGCAGAAGCAAGCACATACCCAGAAGAGTTGCTTATTGGGACTTTTCCCAAGTGCGAGCAGAGCGACGGGCCCTGAAAGGCAAACAGCCCGCGGCGCCCCTGAAAAAACCCGCGCAGGGCGGGCGGGAAGCCCTCGGCCCGCAGACCCTTTCTCTTGGTTTCGGGGAGGTGGTTCGGGCAGCTCCGTTTCCCCCACGGCCTCCCCAGTGGAGGCTGCGAGCGCGGGGCGCAGGCGGGTCGGGGACAGAAAGGCCCGGGGAGGGGACGTGGACAGGGCGACGGGACGGGAGCGCGGGCGCGGGCGGGAGAGCCTGTGGCCAGGCGCCGCCGCCGCGTTGTCCGGGGTGCTGAAAGCCGGGAACTTCGCGGGAAGCCGCGGCCACTTTTCTCTGGGTCGGAGCGCGGGGTGTGGGGTTTCAGGGTGCGCACCTGCTAAGCCCGCCCTGGTCCTGGGCCGGGAGGTGCCGGCAGATGAGGCCCTCCTGGTCCCGTGGGGTGGGGGTGGTGGGGGTGCGTGACTCGGGGGCGGCGGAGAGTACGGGCGGGAGCGCCGGGCAGGACCCCGGGGCCCCTTCTCCGCCTCTCGGGCAGCCCCGCGCCGCGACCCCGCTCCACCTGCGCGCGAACTCCAACATCCTGTTGGTAATTTTGTTTGGGCGCCCACAGCTGAGCCCGAGTTTTCCAGGTTTTCGGGTCGGGCGCGTAGGTGTAGCGGTGTTCTGGGCAGGGGCGGGACACGGGGCCGAGGCATGCGCAGTGGGGCGCAGCAGGCGTTGCGGCCCAGGGGCTGGCAAGTGGCCCGGCGTCTGCTGCCGGGCAATAGTCGACGAGCGATCTTCGACGTGCGGCCGGGCGCCCCGCTCCGCTGGGGCATCTTCACCTACGACTTCTGCGGCAGGGGCATGGCCGCGAACACCGGCCAGAAGTCTCACCGGCCGCTCTGCGTCGTCACCTTCAAGTGAGTCTCTCGGGTCGCGCGCAGCTGGCCGCCAGGTCCGGAGAAGTTGTGGGAACAGTTTTTTTTTTGGGGGGGGGGGGGTTTGTTTGCTTGTTTGTCTTGTTTTGCCACCGCTCCCTCCACACTTCGCTCCACATCTGGCTACACCACTGTCCCACTTTTTCCACAAGAAAGAGTTATAGAGAAGCTAGTGGTCTTCGGGTTGTTTACCTTATGAGCATGTAGACTGCCTTCAGTTCTTAGGGAAACCTTCCCGGGCCCAGGGAATAAAGGTCAGTGAGTGTTAGAGATGGTCAATGAAACCGTCCATTCATTCAACAGATGTTTATAACATAAGCTTCCTGTGCCGTTCCTGTTCCAGCCTCTGGGGATAAGGGTCCTCCGTGATACAGCTCAGGTGAAACACGATTGAAGGCAGTGGAGGTGTTACAGAGAAAAAGAAGGTACCAGCCAAGTTAATATTAGCTGAGGTATCCAGAGTACATGAGTTAATGACTGGAGACTTAAATCTCACCCTTGTTGTGTGGGAGGAATAAAAGGGGGGTGTGACACTCTCGGATAATGAAGTTTTTCCTGCGCATCACCTAGTGAGTCCCTGGATGAAGGCATCTTCAGAAGCCTTCAATTTTTTGTCACCTAATTTACCTGACTTCCTTTGGAGCAATAGTCATACTTTCCCTAACTTGGAAGACTGTTATTCCACTTAACACACACACACACACACACACACACACACGAGAGAGGGGGAGAAAGAGAGAGAGAGAAATCCTTGATTATACCAAAGTAATATCATCTCCACTCTCCAATACACATACATGATAATAGGTACTTAGTATGCACAAGGCTCTGAATTCTGACTCCTTACCTCTGGGATTTAATCTTTCATGTCTTCAGCTTGTTCATTACACACTCTTGTTGCATTCTAGAACCGATGTTCTCTGTGCATTCCAAGCTCACGCAGGCACGCTGCCCCTTCAGGTCTTTTGCACTTTCTGCTTTCTCTTCCCCCACATATTCTCCAGGTTGGTCCTTAGTACAGTGTAAGCCCCAAGAAGTGTATCTCTAGCCCCTAGAACATTCCTTTGCATGCAAAGTTGATGCTTAACAAATGTTAGTGAATATGAAGATTTTTGTGACTGTTAGGAACTTTTCCGGATAATTAAGGTTAATAAGGTTTGTCTCTACCTCTTCTCTTTTCTCTTTCTTTCTTTTCTTTCTTTCTTCTTTCTTCCTTCCTTCCTTTCTTTCTTTCTGGAGGTATGAAGTTTCCTTGGTCCTTTTGCTTAACTAGGATGTCCCTGAACACACCAGAGGTCCTGGTTAGTGGGAAATTAGAGTGCTCTGATTCCCAGTAGGACTCTTATGGCTCTCAGCTGGAATCTGCTGTGACTGTGACTTTCCATGGAGAGTGAGGATCCTCAGCACTTCCTCCAGGCCAGTGTAGTGAAGGTTGATTGTTGGTGGATAGTGCTGTAGAGGTCAAGTCTGTAAATGCCTGGAGGGGAACCTCAGAGCTACCAAAGTTCTCTTCCTACACTGCTAACTTAGAACTAAATTCCTGCTATGTTGCTTGCTTTTTTAAAGAGGATCCTTTTTTTTTTCCCCCTTTCAGTCCACAAGCAGGAAGCTATGGAATCTTTTTTGCCTCCTTAAACTATAGGACCTGAAAATAGCTTCAGCTCCAAGCAATTAACACGAATCCCTGCTCCCTTCAACACTCCAGCAGTCACAGATCTTTAAAAGAAGGGCAAACCTTTACTAAAAACCATCAACCTAGCAATCACTTTTGAAGAAAATAATGTTGGTTTTGTTGTTGTTGTTGTTGTTTTTAAATCTAATTTGCATTATTTGCTGACTTCCTTTTCTGAGGGTTTTCTTTTGGGACTTGCCACCTTCTACATGTGGTTAGTGACTTTCTTGGGTGCAATTTTCTCTGGATACTAAGTGACAGTAGTGACAAAAACTACCCATGACCTTATCATAGGCTCCTCTTGAGCAGCTCCCTTTTCCTTTAAAGCCATGTGAGGATGTCATGCATTAAACTTGAATCCCAGCCGTGAACTTTACTCTCACCTCCAAGAGCACTAAATGTTGGCAGTGGTGCCTGCGAATCGCATCCTCTGGTACTTTGGATACATGAAGATGATAATTTGCCGATTTGTTTTTGGTACTGGATGTAATGTGGAGGAAGAGCAACCAAAATGATGAAGGGCCAGAGAGACTCACCTGAGAGGAAATCAAGAAGAATCAGATGATGTTTATTGGTTGAATGATTTAAGAAAACTGTGAAAACCAACCACTTTGAGCATTTAAGAGCTGAGATGATGATAAGAGATGGGAAGAAAGACCAGCAGCCTCAGGGGAAGACATGAGAATGTGCTGTTTGTGATTGGGCTGCGGAAACTCACCTGGAAATTGTTGTAGAACCCTTCACTCGAGACACTGGAAATGGATGATAAAAGAGTATATTTAAATTTTTTTCTTGCTGTAATTTCATTTTAAATGATAGTGAATGCATATGAGTTACCAGAGAGAGCAGAGTTTGGTTGGAAAGTGTGTCAGTTGGCTCTCTATCTCTTGGTCTACGATTTGTAGACCTATGTTTCTTATTGTCTCAGCTCTGCCTGCTTTTATTTACTGAAGGTGCTTAGTGAATAGGCAGATCTGTGGGCTTCCTGCCAGGTAGAGTGAATTAGAATCTATGGAGTTGGGTTTAGGGAATTTGCATTTGCAGGATGCAGGGATTCCTAGATACTTAGAAATTTAGAAGCTGGTATATTTAGCACTTAGAGTTTGAAGTATTTTCTTTGCATTAATTTGCTTTATCGTGAAAGGGAACATATGAGGAAACTGAGGCACAGAGAGATTGAGTTACTTGCTCAGCTGATGCAGCTAAGAGGTGTCAGAGCCAGGATTGCCCCTCACCTGGCAGGCTGGCTCCTGATTCTGTGCTCTTTTTTTTTTTTCTTTTTTTTTTTAAGATTTTATTTATTTATTTGACAAACAGAGATTACAAGTGGCCAGAGAGGCAGGGAGAGAGAGAGGGAAGCAGATCTCTGCTGGGCAGAGAGCCCGATGCGAGGCTCCATCCCAGGACCCTGAGATCATGACCTGAGCCGAAGGCAGAGACTTAACCCACTGAGCCACCCAGCCATCCCTGATTCCGTGCTCTTAATCACTACGCAACGGGCAGCCTCTCCAAAGAGTTAACTTTGAAATCCTGTTGGCCTTATGGGATGGAACAGCCAGGGGAAGTGGTTTACACTACCCTTTTATCAGTGGTGAATTTGTCTTTTCTAGAGACACCTGCGTGGCTAGTGGGTTGAATGTTTGACTCTTGATTTTGGTTCACATCAATATCTCAGGGTCTTGAGATTGGCCTGTAGGCTTCTTGCTCAAGGGGGACTCTGCTTCTCTCTCCCTGTGCCTCCACCCCACTCTCCTAATGCACTGCTCTCTCACTCTCTCTCACTCTTTCTCCCTAAAAATAATTAAAAAAAAAAAAAAAGTAAATTCATCTTTTCTTTTTACCCCGAGATGAATGAATGATTTAAAGTGCACTATGGGTATTAATATGTGGTTAAAACCAACTTTGAATGGAAAACTCTGGGTTTGTCATTTATTCTGACAAGAAAAGGCTGAGAGGATTTTATTTTGAAGAAAGTTGCTTTCTTGAGGGTTTTTATTGCTTTTTCAAAAATTAGATTGAGGGGCGCCTGGGTGGCTCAGTGGGTTAAGCCGCTGCCTTCGGCTCAGGTCATGATCTCAGGGTCCTGAGATCGAGTCCCACGTCAGGCTCTCTGCTTGGCGGGGAGCCTGCTTCCCTCTCTCTCTCTCTGCCTGCCTCTCTGCCTACTTGTGATCTCTGTCTGTCAAATAAACAAATAAAATCTTTAAAAAAAAAATTAGATTGAAATTGCCGGCCTGCAAAAGTAATTCAACTCTAGGCTTAATAGACTGGACCTCAAGGAAGCATACTACAGGTCTTTTCAGGTTAGTATCCTTTAAACTGTGAATCTTACACTATCAACTTTGTTTTATTTGTCATTCTGTTAATCATCAATTCTATACTTTTTAAATTTGTTTGTTTATTTATCTTTTAAAGATTTTATTTATTTGTTTGACTGATAGAGATCACAAGTAGGTGGAGAGGCAGGCAGAGAGAGCGCCGGGGAAGCAGGCTCCCCACTGAGCAGAGAGCCTGATGCAGGGCTCGATTCCAGGACCCTGAGATCATGACCTGAGCCAAAGGCAGAGGCTTAACCCACTAAGCCACCTCTATACTTCTTCTATTTTGTATACTATCATGGTATAGAAATTAGTGAGGCAAGAGTTTGAAGTATTTTTTAGTTATTAAAGAAAACTGAAATTATGTTCTTTACGTTTTCATGTTAAACACTTCATCAGGAATTCAATAATCTATGAATTTACATTTAATGCACTTATCTTCATGTTAGACTTAAACTTTGAGCAAGACAGATGAAATTCCTATCCACAAGAAATGTAATCTATTAGGTTGAACCATAAGAAAATGCTAATTTTTAAGAGGTTTTTGAGTTTGAGAATTGGCAATTTCATAGCAGGAAGAGGCAAACAACAAACAAATATTTTAATGTATAACTAAGAAAAGTTAAAATGATAAGTACTTTTGCCAGGTATCAAACCGTTTTCCTTTGCTTCCAAACCCTTTCTGGCTCTTTCTCTACTTACCGTGGTGTTGCTAGGGATGAGTGTGCAAACCACCTTTTTGCTTTGCCAGCTGGATCCCTATTTACGTCTGCCAACAGAGAGTAGGAGGGAGAGACTGTAAGGCTGGGGGTGCGGGTGGGAAGACGGGGCTCATTCCTTCCTGTCCATTTGTGATTCCCTTAACATCACTCATCAGGCTTCTTCCAATCCCTGTGCCAGTGCCTCTCTTGCCGCAGGAGCTGAGTCTGGTGTGCAGTTGTCTCTGTATGTGCAGAATGCCCTTCATGGCCTGCCCTGCAGGAATAGCAGCACCAGCTGGTGTTAATTTCACTTAATTTCAGCTTTGCCAGGTCCCTATTCCAAACTTCTTTTGAATAATTCCAACCTCTTTCGTTTGTTTCTCCAGCCCTAGGGTTGGAACCTGTTTCTAGTGTTGCCTTCCACCTAGTGTTCTCTTTCTGTCTTTTCAGTTACTCGGTTAACAACTTCATGCCTGGTTATCATAATATTAAATTTTCTCTTAAAATATCTGGTATGGCTTTTGTCTCCTGCCTGCGTCTTGACTGACACAAGGCCATACAGAGAATTAAGGTAGGGCTATGTGAGGGATGGCTATTTAAAATTAGGTGGTCAGAGGGGTGAGGGGAGGAGAGTTCTGCAGAGGTGACATTTAAAATAAAATCTCAAAGGCAGGAGGGCAGGGAGCCAGGCAAAGGCATAGCTATTTCAAAGTATTAGGGTGGAAGGCTGGGATGCAAGGGGAGGGCAGAGAGTCTTAACAGTTGCCTGGTTTTTGAGGAGAGAGGTAGGCATAAGTCAGAAAGGGAGCTCTGGCAGCAGGCTAGGGAGTTTTCATTTGGTTCTAGTAAGCTGGAGGTTTTTCAGCAAATTAATGGGGTGGTTTAATTTCCATTTTAAAAGCTCACTCTGGCTTGATGTGGAAAATGGATTGTAGGGAGTGAGAATCAAAATAGATAACTGGCTAGGAGGTATTTGCTGTGGTCCAAGTGAGAGGTGGTGGTGGTTGAGAGAGAGATAGTGAGGTTCAGCCAGGTATCAGGAGAGATGGTGAGAGAAATAGACAAATGGGTAAGAAGTCGATAGGTACTTTGGAGAAGTGAAAGGACCGTGCAGCATTGATGTGTAGAGTAAGGAAAAAAGAGGAATTGAGGAAAATTTGCAGTGGGTGTGTAGTAGCTCTCCATTAAGCCCACTCACCCCTTCATATGTAGCAACATATATGTCCCCACATTCACACACTCAGTTCACACACACGTAAGCATATAGTCACAAGCTGGAGGCTTCTCATCAGAATAGCATGGATTCATTAATCACTGCTCTGTGACTCCTACCAGTGCACCATACTGGGCTCTCATCTGACTCACATTTCTCTATCCTGTAGGTAGAGATTTTTTGAGAGATTTTGATAAATGCCTTTTCAAAACTAAATATGAGTGTCTTTATAGCACTCCCAGCTTAATGATCCTATTTTAAAAATGAGGTTAATTAGTTCAGTCTTTGTTTCTAAACCCGTATTGCTTTCAGGCTAATCAAAGATTTTTTTTCTAAGTGCTTACAAACCACTTATTTAGTAATCTATTCCATAATGTTTTATCATTTGATGTCGAGCTCATTCATCTAGTTTTAGAGCTTACTTGCTGTATTTTAGAAATTAGGAAATATTTTCGACTCCAGATTTGTGTCTCTTTTCTATTTCTCGATCATTCTTACACATGAAGGTATTTCACGTAGTTCTCTCATTACTGCAGCTGCCCCATATTTGGTAATTCTTTTTGATGTTCTGAAATCTAATTGAACACACTTCAAACGTGAGGCACTCTCTCCTAATCTGTCACAGGAGAGAAGAAAAAGATCCATGTAGATCATACACGCACACTTTTAGATAGGAGGCATGTGGACCACTAAATTTGAGGTATGCCTTCCACTTCATATCACTTAATGTATCTTGGAAGAGAGTAGTAACAGAATAATACCATCTTTCAAAATGTTTATTTTTGGGGAATATAATATGTTCTTTGTCTTTTTTAAACAGTACTATGTTGTGTAATCTGAATATTTGGTTTGACTTAATGTATCTGTGGGAATCAGTTATATGTATTAAGGATATGACCTAATGGATGTCTTACCTTGTTCCTCTCCTTCATACCTAGGCTTTCAACACAAAAAGAAAATGTGGAATCACCAGTGTTTAGATGTCACAAAGTGAGAAGCTAGGATGGGCTCTTTGTGGCTTTTACTTGCAAGGGAATGAGCAGCAGTGTTGTAGATAAGAGTTAATCTGATAATGAAAATAAGTATTGGTAGAAAATTGGGAAAATTCAGAAATGTAAAAAATGAAAAATCATGTGTAATCTTACCATTGTTAACATTTTGGTGTGCATTCTCTCATTCTTCATACATAGATGATATTGTATATATGGTATATATGGTTTAACAAACACTCATATATATTAAATGAACGCACACACTACATATATGCATATTTATTATTATTTTATTTAACTGGTCATCATAATGTAATGCCGTTCTACAATTTCCTTTTTAAACTTAACAATAGATCATCAATATTTTCTTCTACAATTCAGTTTATAACTTATTTTATTACACAGATAACTTTTTAATGTATTCATGTCTTTTAAAAACTCTACAATTCAGTTTATAACTTATTTATTACACAGATAATAACATTTTTATGCATTCATGTGTTTTAAAAACAAAATAGGAACCTACCGCACCATTTAATTTTCTTCTAAAAATACTTTTTTAAAAAGAAGATTTTATTTATTTATTTGACAAACAGAGATATAAGTAGTCAGAGAAGCAGGCAGAGAGGGAGGAGGAAGCAAGAATCCCAGGATCCTGGGAAGATGACCTGAGCAGAAGGCAGAGGCTTTAACCCATTGAGCCAGCCAGGCACCCCTAAAAAATATTTCTATAATGAAAATATATTGTGGGGTCAGTATAGTTTCACATTATCATTTTTAATGGCCCATAATAGTTCATAGGGTTAATTTGATTATTTACCAAAACCAGTTTGATCATTTCCTTATAGTCAGACATTTAGTTTATTTTTTTAAAAAATTTTCTAGTTTTTGCTCCTATAATAGTATGATAAGGAGCATCTCTGTACACATACATCTTTGTGCATTGCCTTGGTTATTTCCTCTCATGATAATTCTGGAGGTGGAATTGCTTGCTCAAACATCATGTGCTTTTTTAAAGCTTTTGATACATATTGATACATATGCTTCTGCAACCTGGACATCCACCAATGGTATAAGATTGCCTTTTTCCTCTCACTGTGATCATAAGTGTAAATGATTTTAAACAATGGCTTTGTTGTTCTGGAAAGTTCAGTCTGAGGAAGCAGGAAATAGTGTAAAGGCAGCCACAGGGAGAGGGACTCCAAGGTAGCGAAGCCTGCCTTCTGGTGACTGGGAGCCTCCATCTTGCCCTTGTCTCACAGTTTTGTTTTTCTGGTGCTTTCTGATGTCTAGTAGAACTCCCACTCTTCCATTTACAGAGTGTGATGCTCTGTCCAGGTCTCAGTGGATTTCCTGTCTTGTCCACTGCTCTGTTTTCATTCCTCTGAGGGGGGCTTGTGAAGTGAGTCATTTCACATCAGGCTCTAAGAAAGCTGAGTTATGCAGAACCTTGTCCAGACACACTGGGTCAGGTCTCACTTCAGAGCACTAGCGTTAAATCTCACCCAACATTTAATTCTTCTGGCCTCTGGTGGACACATAATTACTTCAGTTTATTCCAGTGGGAGTGGAAATGGAATGGACAAAAAGATCTCTTCTCTTCTCATTCAGTTGGTTGTCAAACTATAATTTGGGATGCTCAAAGTGTTGTAGGTTATAAGGGCTCCATGCTCTTTCCCTGTATCTTGCCCTATGCAACTTTTCCATCTAACTATTCTTGAGTTATATCCTTTTACAGTAAACTGGTCATCTAGCAAGTAAAATGATTCTCGGAGTTCTTTGAGCCCTTGTAGCAAATCAATTGAACTTGAGGATGGGGTTGTGGGAACCTCTGACTTAATGATAGAAGCATAGATAGTAACCTGGGATTGCGACTGGCCTCTGAAGGATGAGGGGCAATCCTGTAGGACTGGGTTCTTAACCCAGAGTCTGATGCTGGGTTTGGGTAGATAATGTCAGAATTGTGTTGCATTATAGTACACCGAGTTTTTGTCAGAGAATCGTTCATTAGTTTGGAGAAATCTACATCTTCCCCTCAGTTGGGTCCAGCAGCCCAAAAAAGTGCTGTATACTCTTTTCTAGCAACAATAGTGATCTCAGATACAAGAATTAACAAACCATACCAAACCACATCCGAACACTCAAAATAACCACTTCCATCTTTATCAAGAGATGCATCTTTTATATTTAATATTTATTTGTAAAAGATTATAATAGGGTTATATTGATTCTATATTAATAACTGTAATAGCAACTTAAAATAACTTTAAATATTTGTAAGTTTTTATGGTCAAAAGGAAAAATTTAAATTTATGTACATATTTTGATTCAGAGAAATAAGACAATCAACAAAAGAATTTCAAGCATAAAAATGTCTTATAGTAAGATGAAATGCTGAGAGGAAAATGGAATGGAAATACGAGTTTCAGGAGAAAAAAGAATATAAAATGTGTTCACATTTGTATAAGTAGATGATCATAGGCTTCAGTCATTATTGCATTTAGATACTTGGGGTACAAAACAGTGATATCACTTTTATTTTATTGTGCCAGCACTTATAGTGCACTGGATATAATATTGTTTCAACAAATTAAGTTTAGGATGACAAAATTTAGGTATCAACTTAGAAAGGTAAAATTTAATACATAGTTTAAAGAAATTATTTTAGCACATACAGGAGGAAAAAATACAAAGAACATTATTCTAAGTTCTATAAAATGTCTTATGACATTCTTTGTAGGCAGAGTCTTCCTCTTTTTATCGTTTTATTTTATTTTTTAAAAGATTTATTTATTTATTTATTTAAATAAATCTCAGAAGAGAGTCTCAAGAATCTCCAGCAGACTCCATACTGAGGGCAGAACCTGATGCAGGGCTCCATCGCACAACGCTAAGGCTCTGATCTGAGCAGGAGTCAAGAGCCAGCTGTTCAATACCGAACTGTGCAGGGGCCCCCAGCTTCCCCTTTTAAAAGTGAAGCTCACATTATACCTCTAGCAAGCAGTTTTATTTTAGTCCAGCTAAAAATCTGTGCTAATAGTAGTGTGGGGACAACTATTAGAAGAAAAAACAAAGGAGTAGGGCAGGGAACTCTCCTAGTTCAAAGCTTGCAGAGAGAGAGAGTGCGTTAAACTATAGGGAAGTTTGGTCAATATGATCATAAGCTGATAGAATTTACTTGGAGACTAAGAAAAAGTGAATAGCCTCTTAGCAAAATGACCTTTTAAAAAGGTTTTAACACACTTTGGGCCTAATTGAAAAGAATCTATGGGAACAAGATAGAAGAGCAAAGTAGTTGAAGAGTAGGACATTTATTTAGGAAAAGATGTTCAAGAAGGCCATTTGCATTCACAGAAAGATCCAAGAAGGAGATGTAGGAAGGAGGTGAGAAAATTTGAGGAATCAAGTTATACTAGGAAATAAAAAAGAGAAGACTCATTTAAGTGGACTCCAGGTTGGGCTCCTAAGGAGAACATGAAATAGGGGAAAAAAGATGCATTTTGTGGATGACAAAGGGTGAAAAAATATATGGGAAATACCTCTTTATTGTTAAGTGTTGAACAAATAACAAAGACCTTAAATGATATCAGAAATGATGATAATTAATTTACATCGTTTCATTGAGACATAATTGATATATAACATTGCCTTTCTTTTTTTTTTTTAAAGATTTGTTCATTTTAGAGAGAGTGAGCCACTGACTGAGCCACCCAGGTACCCCAATATTGTCTTAATTTTAAGTGTACAACATAATGATTTGATATATGTGTATTATTAAATGATTATCACAATTTAATTACCAGTAAATGATTAGCTACCACCTGGGTAGCTCAGTCGGTTAAGCACCAGACTCTCCATTCAGCTCAGATTATGAGCTCAGGATCTTGAAATCAAGCCCCGTGGCGGGCTTTGTGCTCAGTGCAGAGTCTGTTGGAGATTCTCTCTCCTTCCTCTGCCCCTCATCTTGCTCATGCATGCCTTCTCTCTGTAAATAAATAAAATCTTCTAAAAACATGATTACCACAGTACCTTTAATTAACATCCATGAACTCACATATACATAAATTTTTTCTTGTGATGAGAACTTTAGGTTCTACTTTTTTTAGTTTAAATTGATTAATTAAAAAAAAGATCTGCTCTCTTAGCAACTTTCAGGTGTACAATGCAGTATTGTTAACTATAGTTACCATGCTGTAAATTAAATCCCCAGAATTATTTTTCTTATAACTGCAAGTTTGTACCTTTTAACTACCTTCATCTATTTTCCCCACCTCCCAACCCCCATCTCTGCTACCACCAAACCATTTTCTGTATTTGTGAGTTTGGTTGTTGCGTTTTTTTGGTAGATTTTACATACAAGTGAGATCACTGTTTGTTTGTTTTTCTCCTTCTGTCTTATCTCATGTAGCATTAATGCCCTCACGGTCCATCCATGTTGCAAATGGCAGGATTTCCTTTTTTTTCTAGGGCTGAATACTATTGCGTTATATATATTACATTTTCTTTGTTCATTCATCTGTCAGTGGATACTTAGGCCATATACATGTCATGACTAATGTAAATAATGCTGCTGTGAATATAGGGATAAAGATGCCTCTTTGAGGTAGTGATTTCATTTCCTTCATATACATTACCAGATGTGGAACAGCAAACTTAGATTGTTTTCTTTTTGGCCTAGAATAACATGTTTTATTTATTTATTTATTTATTTTTAAGACTATTTATTTGACAGAGCACAAGCAGGGGGAGTGGTAGGGAGAGGGAGAAGCAGGCTCCCTGCAGAGCAGGGCGATCCCAATGCAGGAGTCTAGCCCAGGACCCCAGGATCATGACCTGAACTAAAGGCAGACACCCAACCAACTGAGCCACCCAAGCACCCTAGAATAACATGTTGATGTGATGTAATGAGACTATCTTATCTTCCATATTATTTACACACTGAACAAATGATGAGTAACTAGTTTTCAAGGTTTTCTCCTAGGTTTTAGGGGTTTTTTTTGAATAGATACAGCCTTGTCCCTGCCCATACATTACTTAAAATATCAAAGAAAAATACCAAACATAAATGTCTACAGAAGCAAGCAGTAAACAAGAGAAGCAATTTTCAACTTGGGTAGACAGGGAAGAATTAATTACTCCTTTTTACAAATATTCATGTCCACAGTAAACAACAGCCCTGAGAGGAGCTGGGATGCAGCAGTGACAATGAGGGACCTAGTTTCCACCCTCCTGGTCATGCTAATCGTGCAGAGGGATATGAAGTCACCCTGGTGCTACTGGCTTGCAGTTTGAGGCAGAAATACTTTTTTGCTCATTTGCATGCATTTTTTTTTATTGTTTTGAATTGGTCTTTTAGTAGTTCCTAGTCCCTCACACTTTAGCACTGCCTAATAATACACTTAATTCTACTTGTCTTAGCATGGCATTCAAGGCCTTTCATAGTGTGGCCCCAACTCCCCTCCAGCTTTGTCTCCCAATACTCTCTCCCACACCTTCCATTTATTTCATTCACTTATCATTTTATGCTTTGCTTCCAAAAACATCTCCCATTATTTTAGACCTCTGTTCCTTTGTTCTTGTTGATTATTTTATCTGAAATGCTCCTTTTCCTTTTGGATCTTGAATGCAGAGCTTCCTGAAATTCTTCTGATCTGTCTTTTCAGTCTCAGTTTATAGGTCAGTTCTTTTATGAAACCCTCCCAGGTCCTTCAGTCAAAATTATTCCCTTCCTTCTGTATTTTCCCATGGAACTTAGTTTTCTTTATGATGTATGTAATTTCCAGATGTCTTGACTCCCCATCAGATCTTAAACTCCTTGAACAGCACTTGACAAATAGGTACTTTAAAAAATATTTGTTCACTGGAATAAAATTCTCAGTTATTGAATCTGGTAGTGTTCACTAATTGAATCACAGTTTGTGCACTGTGTAGACATTTAGTGGTTGATTTCTAGTACGTTGTTTTTCAGAAATTTGATCCCACCCTCCAAGGACTCCAGAAGAACATGGGATACAGCGTAAGTGCTCAATGCTTGCTTGGTGCTTATGTCTGAATGTACAGTTGTGGCTGAAGAGGTCAGATGAATAGCTTCTTCTCAGTGCATTTATTCACATGGTAGTTGATTTTCAGTCTGGCATTAGTGCTAGCATCTCTGACACTGTTTTACTCTCTGAGGCTCTGCTCCAAGGGATGCTACACTTTTTATAGCAGTGTGCCTTGTGCAAGCACATTCTACTGCTATTGAGGCTTCCTAGTGGTGCCTAGTGGGACAGGGAGGTGACAAGTAGAGCTTCAGGGTACTGTGAAAGCATGAGCTATGCTTGCCCAATCTGTGACTTCTTCATTCCGGCTTACCACCCAAGGAGCACTTGTAAGTCACGGTGTTATCTGTGTTTTGTATGCTCACATGTGCAGGGCTGGGTGTTCATCCAGGCCCAGACACCTGGCTTTGCTCCAAGACCTTGCTGCTGATGAGCCTAGTTGTCTGTTTCACCTTCAGGAGGCCTTCAGGTGGTGCTGAGCTCAGCACTGAAGGAGGCTGTGTAGATAGAACAGATCTAGGCCTCCCAGCTGCTCTGCTCATAATCATTGCTTTTGACTGTGAGTCAGAGCGAGTCAGAGTGAGTCAGATGTGAGTTTTGACACTGTGGTGAAACCACACTTTCCTTGCCTACCTCCTTTAAATCATGCTGGCCTTCTTGAGTTCTTAGTTCCTCTCCGATTCATAGATCAATGGCCAGTGTGTGTTCTAGCAGCAGCAACATGGCAGTGGCTGTAGCTCTCTGCTCCCAGCGACAATATTCAGCTATGTCCAGGGTTTCCTGGTTGTACCAAAAATCTATTGCTGCATTAGAAACTACTTAGAGGCTTAAAATATTTTATTATTATTACTGTATCTATGATTCTGTGGATCAGGAATTCAGGGCACAGGAGGGATGATGCATCTCTGCTCCATGTTGCTTGGAGATTGGTCTGTGATGCTTCAAATCGTGGGAGGCTGGAACAACTGAAGGTGGTGAGGCATAGTTGGTCTTCTTACATGGTGGTTCAGGGCTCTACACGTTAATGTTTCAAGATACAGGAAATGGAAGCTGCCAGTCTTTTGCAGTCTGGGCCTGGAAACTGGCACTAGTTTCATTGTATTCAGTTGGTTGGAGTCACAGAGCCAGACCAGACTCAAGACTGAATGCTTGGGGGAGTTGTTTCTCTGGGGTCTCTTTGAAGATAAGCTTTCCTGCCAGTATAGGTGGTATAAAATTTCTTTGTGTACTAGGTATCAATACATATGTATGTATATGATTGACTTTATGTGGATTTGTAATGAATAGATTTACTAGATAATCTAATAAAGTTAACTAAAACCAACATCCATTTAAGCCTTAAATTATTAAGACAATATCCATAAGCTATACAAGGAAACTTATCTTATTGGTTTGTGCCCCCCACTTAGTCTGAAAGGGAATAGAGGAAAGACCCTGATATTTACTGAGCACTTTCAATCCAATTTATCCCATGATTTTTTTTTATATATTATCCCATTTAATACAAAATTGTATAAGGCTTCTTGTATTTATAGACAAGAAAACCAGGCAGGTGGTTGCAAAAATGACCACAAATTCTTCCCTTACCATGAAGAGGGGGATTCTCTTTCTCTAGCCTTTGGATTTGTGCTCACCGTGTGCCCTGCTTTGCCACACAGAATGCTGTGGAAGTGACAGTGGGAAAGTTCTGAGCTTGGGCTACAGAGGTTTTGCATACATCTGTTCTCACTCTTTGAACTTTGTCACCTCCATGGGAACAATCTAGGTCACCTGCTAGAAGATGAGAGGAGGAGAGACTGCCTGGTGCAGAGATGAAATGTCCTAGTAGAGGCCACTGGCAGCTAAAATTAGCAGTAGACTGAAGATGCATGAGTGAGCCCAAGAGAGCCACCCAATTGGACTATACCCAAATTGCTGACCAACACGATCCTGTATTAAATAAAAAAAAAAATTTAAGCTACTAGATATTGGGGTAGTTTATTATTCAGCAAAACCTTTCTGATCCATGAACTCAGAGGGTTTAAATAAAATTGTATCCATGGGAGAGGGGATGGTGGCAATGGTGTAGGAGGACCCTAGGTTTTCCTTGTCCCATGAGTGTGACGAGAAATAATGAAGAATAGAGCAGGAAGTACATGAGATAGACACTAACAAAACAAAACAAGCTCCTCCTGACCATAAATAAATAAATAAATAAATAAATATGCAGTGGAACAGATCAATGAAACTAATAGCTGGTTCTTTGAAAAAATTAACAAAATTGATAAACCTCAAGCTGACTTAATTAAAAGACACAGAGAGAGAGAGAGAGAAGGGGGAATCAAATAAATAAAATCCTAAACAAGAGAAGAGAATTAACAGCAAACACCAAATAAATACAAACAATTATAAGAAATTATTATAGAAAACTACATGCCAACAAATTGGACAACCTGGAAGAAAGGGATACATTTCTAGAAACATATAAATTACCAAAATGGAAACAGGAAGAAATAGAAAATTTGAAGAGACTGATAACCAACAATAAAATTGGATCACAATCAGAAAATTCCTAACAAATTTCCAGCACCAGATGGCTTCACAGGCAAATCCTACCAAACATTTAAAGAAGAGTTAATGTCCATTCTTCTCAAACTATTCTAAAAATAGAAAAGGAAGGAAAACTTCCAGATTCATTCATTCATTCATTCATTCATTCATACTAATTCATTCATCAGTATTATCCTGATAACAAAACCAGATGAAGATACCACAGAAGAAAGATAACGACAGGTCAATATCTCTGATGAATGTAGATACAAAAATCTTCAGCAAAATTTTAGCAAACTGAATTCAACAGTATATTAAAACAATTATTCACCACAACCAAGTGGGATTGATTCTGTGTTGCAGGGGTGGCTCAATATTTGCAAATCAATCAGTGTGATGAATCACATTAACAAGAGAAAGATGAGAACAATATGATGATTTCAGTAGATGCAGAAAAAGCACTTGACAAAGTATAACTTTGTAGGTCTAAAGGGAACTTAGCTCAACATAATAAAGGCCTTATATGAAAAGCCCACAGCCAATATCATACTCAATGGTGACAAACAGAACTTTTCCCCTAAGATCAAGAAGGAAACAAGGATATCCACTCTTACCACTTTTATTCAAGATAGTACTGGAAGTCCTCGTTATAGCAATTAGACAACATAGAGAAATAAAGGCATCCAGACTGGTAAGGAAGAAGTAAAACTTTCACTATTTGTGTATGGCATGATACTTTACACAGAAAACCTGGAAGACTCGAGGAAAAAGCTACTATAACTGATAAATGAATTCAGTAACGTCACAGGGTACAAAATCAATGTACAGAAATCTGTTGTATTCATATACACTAATAATGAAATGCAGAAAGAGAAATTAAGAAAATAGTCTCATTTAGGGGTGCCTGGGTGGCTCAGTGGATTAAAGCCCCTGCCTTTGGCTCATGATCCCAGGGTCCTGGGATCAAGCTCTGCATGGGGCTTTCTGCTTAGCAGGGAGCCTGCTTCCCTTCCTCTCTCTCTGCCTACCTCTCTGCCTATTTGTGATCTCCGTCTGTCAAATAAATAAATAAAATCTTTAAAAAAAAAGTCTTGTTTATAATTGCACCAAAAGCAATAAAATATCTCTTCACTAAAGATATGAAAGACCTGTATTCTGAAAATTATAAAACACTGATGAAAGAAATTGAAGGTGATGCAAAGAAATGGAAGGACATTCTATGCTCATGGGTTGAAAGAACAAATATTGTTAAAACGTGTGTACTATACAACCAATCCCTATCAAATGCCAGTTTAATGCAACCCCTAACAAAACACCAACAGCATTTTTCACAGAATTACAACAAACAGTCCTAAAATATGGAATCACAAAAGACCCTAAATAGCCAAAGAAGTCTTAAAAAAGAAAAGCAAAGCTAGAGGCAGCACGATTCTGGAATTCAGTTATATTACAAAGCAGTAGTAACTAAAACAATATGGTATTGGCACAAAAATAGGCACATAAATTAATGTAACAGAATAGAAAACCCAAAAACAAACCCACCAATATACTATCTTCAAGAAAGTAAGAAATCCAATGGGAAAAGGACAGTCTTTTCAACAAATGTTGGGAAAACTGGACAACAACATGCAGAAGAATGAAACTGGATCACTTTATTACACCATACACAAAAATAAACTAAAAATGGATGAAATACCTAAATGTGAGACAGGAAACCATAAAAATCCTAGTGAAAAAAGGCAGTAAGCTCTTTGACATTGGCTGTAGCCTTTTTTTTCTTAAATATGTCTACCGAGGCAAGGAAAATCTTTTTTTTTTTTATAGGATTTTTTTCTTTATTTATTTGACAGAGATCACAAGTAGGCAGAGAAGCAGGCAGAGAGAGGAGTAAGCAGGCTCCCTGCTGAGCAGAGAGCCTGATGCGGAACTCGATCCCAGGACCCTGGGATCATGACCCGAGCTGAAGGCAGAGGCTTTAACCCACTGAGCCACCCAGGCGCCCCTACCGAGGCAAGGAAAACAAAAGCAAAAATAAACTGTTTGGACTACATTAAAAATAAAAAGCTTCTGAACAGCAAAGGAAACAAGCAACAAAACAAAAGGTAGCCTACAGAATGGGAGAAGATATTTGCAAACGATGAATCCAATAAAGGGTGAGTATCCAAAATGCATGAAGAATATACCACTCAACACCCCAAAAACAAATAATCTAATTAAAAAATGAGCAGAAGACATGAACAGACATTTTTCCAATGAAGACATCCAGATGGCCAACAGACACATGAGAAGATGTTCATTATCACTTATCAGAGAAATGCAAATCAAAACTACAATACACATCACTTATGTCAGAATGACTAAAGGTGACACACAAGAAGCAACAATTGTTGACAAGGATGTGGAGAAAAAGGAACCCTCTCTCCCTGTTGATGGGAATGCAAACTGATGCAGCCACTGTTGAAAACATTATTGAGGCTCCTCAAAAAGTTAAAAATAGAACTACTGTACAATCTAATAATCAAACTACTGGGTATTTACCCCAAAGTACAAAAACACTAGTTCAAAGGGATGCAGGCACCTTGATGTTTATAGCAGCATTATTTATAAGCCTGTGTCATGATTTTGAGCTGGACACCTGTGTGTAGTTGTGCACTTGCTTGTACAATTTTCCACAAGCTTATTTGGGCGGCTCTGAATTTTAAAAAGGTCTAGGCAAAGTGTAGCTTCTAAATTAATGACACATTTATAGAAGTTCAGGTTTAGCAGCAGATGGGTAAATCATGTTTGAGTGTCTATTCTCAGCTTATGAGCTCCTTAAATTATGAAAAGTGTCTGCAACCTCAGGGTCTGGCATGAAGCAAATGACAGCTAAATCAAATGGGAAGGGTAAAGTGATTAGGCCACTGAATATTTTTTGAATTGCTAGCTCAGCCAGACAGTTCTTGTCTTATCATCCACATAGAACAACCACAACAGATTTAGGCAGCTGGACCTATTTGCAAACCAGTGGGCTACCTTTTTAGACTACAAGACCACAGTGGTGAGATGCTAGCTTATTTGACACCCATTTTCTGCCCACTGGAGGAATTAATGTGATGTGTGGAAATGCTGAATTAATTAATAGAGTAGAGATGGACTGTTTGATCACCCCCAGGGAGAGAACAGGTGGTGACCACTCCTGCTTCATTGAGTTAGCACTGATGGCAAGGGACAACCTGATTGAGGCCACTGGTTTTATTTTGGTTAATATTTGTTTTCTTTATTTTTAAAATCTGTGAAGGTAGATAAGGGATTTTTTTCTTTCTGCTTCTTGTAACAATGCATAGGTAATGTGATGGAAGCTCATAATTTTAAATAAAAAGTGCTGGTACTAGGTAGATCTTTAATTTGTGAAGGAGAAATAGGATTCATGTTTGCGTTCAAATCCCTCTTTGCTTTCTCAGTGTAGCAAATCCACCCTAGAGCTAGAACCACACAATGTTTTTCAACATTTAGTATTATCAAAAATTGGATCACACTAAAAATATGTAGGGAGTGGAAGAATTGGGGATATGAGTATTTAGATAATAGCACTAGTAATCACAGCATTGTAATTTTATAACTCTTTATGGTTTTAGAAGTGCTTATCTATAGATTATGCCATTAGTTGTTTCCCTGTGGAATAAATAGGGTTGTTATTTCCTCCCATTTTGAGTTGAAGACACTGAAGTTATATGACCTCTGCTAGGTTGGTTTCAAGGACACAGACTGAGGTAGAATTTAGTGTGCAGAATGTTTATGAAGGATTAATACCTGGGATTAATACCTGTGGAAGACGTGGGAAGGAAGCAAGACTAGGCAGAGGGAAATACTGAAATGTGATGCAGGCCCAATGATAGCCTTGGTGCCCCATGTAGATCTTTCTAGCTAAAATGGCCCTTCAGAGTTGTTATGAGTTGGGCTGAGGTGGCCAGGCCATCAGTTGGATGTGGGCCATTCTGGGAAGGGACATGACCTTGGGCAAGGCAGCACTCTGCCACTAAGGCAAACCCTGAACAGTCTAACAGCTAAGGGCTCTCTGTCCACAGCACCAGGAGAGTTCTTCATTGGAGAGAGATTTGGGCAGTCCATTCCTCATTCTGCTTGAATGAGGTTTTCCCTTTCATTCTGGGACTGGCTCTTCCAGAATTCCAACAGATCTCTTCCTGGGGGAAACTTGGAAGAGGAGTGGGATGAAACTATGAGTTCATTGTTGGTGCTGGGCTCAGGGCCATAGTTGCTGCTCATGTCCTTCCCCAGTACTCATTCTAGATTCCTTCTGCATTCAGCTAGCACCTCTGCCAGTTTAGTGCTTACTTGGAAGGATCCAGATCCTTAATCAGAAATCAGCACCCTGTTCACCATGCTTTTCTAAGGTGTGGATTATTATACTTGTCTAATTATAATAAAAATTGGCCAAGGAAGTGCCAAAAGGCACCCTTCTGGATTGCCTGGATATCAGACTTATTCCTTTCTATTTCTGTTGTGTAACAGCAATCCTACCTCTTCTTGGTGCCCAGGGAAAATTACTCCTGCTTAGAATGGTTACTTTTTTTCATGCCTCCTTGTCCTTTGGCACAAGAAGACTGAAGTGCCCAGGAGAAATCATTGTTTATAAATTAAATGAGGTTCTTCATGTATCCTTTGTCAGAAGTGACCTCTGTTTAGGAATCAGAACCTCTAAACTTGTACAACCTCTGGGAGAAGAGCAGAGATTTGTCAAGTAGGTCACGGAGAGTGATAGGAAGTGGGGTCACTCTAGCTTCCATCCCTTGGTGCCTAGGGTCATATATTTCTCCTTTTGGAGACCCAGTGCCATATAAAGTTCTTTGATTCAACATATATTCTGCATCCTGGAGGATGGTGTCCCATTCCTTAAAGTATTATTTCATCTACGCCTTCACTCCAGTACTGTATCAGGCCAGCAGCTTCTGGTTACTGTGTTATTTGCTATGTCCAATGGATCCTATAGTCATGGATCCACTTTCACATCTTCTTTATTATCAAGAGTGTCCCCTGGTCTGATACAATGAAATGTCAGATTCTGTGCCAGTAAAACAGACATTTATATGTCATCAGAGTGGTGTTGGCTGAGGCCTTACAGGCAAGAAATTTCTTACCCTTCTAGGGTAGAGGGGACTCACTGTTGTCAACTTTCCATGCACTATTGGTCTCTATTGCTAGCAGGTTGGATATTTTCCAGTGGCAGAAGTTAAAGGCTGTTGGGCTCATGCTGTTGACCCAGACATACTCTCCATCCCTGCTGCCTAGTTTTTCTCCTGTGCCCATCATGTCAACACTTGCATAGCTGATTACAGAGGTTCACTGATGCCAACTGGTTGAGTTGGTTGTTTAGTGCTCTCTGAGGGAGCATTAATATGCAAATAAAGATCACATTTCACACCTGTTTCATAGGTCCATCCACATGCCCCTGCACAAGACATCTTTGTCCCTGATATCCCCAGAAATTCTCCCTTGAGTCTCCTGACAACCCAAGCCAGTTTCCACTATCCGTAATTCCACATATATTTTAATCTTGGGCTACTTTTATTCAGCACAAAGTGGAAGACTAGGTATGCTACTCAGTTTCTGCCCATTGGGACAGTTTTCTCTTGCCTCTATTCTTCAAGTATACTATGGAATGAAGCTGAAGTAGCTGTCTGTGGGCTTGGGGCAATTTAAGAAGCTTAAATTTGGCATTTCCCCATTATGATAGTGTTTACCTCATTGGCCAAGGATTTAATATGTGTATTATGCTACCTACTAAGTATGTTTGTGCTAGTTGTATATTCAGAGATTTGGAAAATGATTACCAGGTGAGTATGTGGACCCTGCTGACATACTCTGAGCAGAATCTCGGCCAGGACTCCACATATTACCTGGTTCACATATACTTTCAATCTGAGACAGGCTATGGTGGTGTTTCAGGACTCCAGGCATTAGTCAATTGGACCTAGTTAGCTGGGAAGATGGTGGACTAGGAGGACTGGATAATACCCATATAAGTGTAAATAACCCAGGAAACAACCTGAAGCCTGGCAGAACAGATTCTACAACTAAAGGCAAGAAAGAATCTACATTGAATGTATAACCGGGAAAAAGGTGGCCTGGGAGTGAAATGACCCTGGCTGGCCACAGTGGAGAGGGAGCAGAAAACAGACTTTCACACCATGGAGCCTGTGAAGGTAAGGATGAATTTCAGTAATATTTGCCTTTGAAAGTGAGGCTGAATTTTGCGAGTTCTTAAAACGAGTGAAACTTAAAGCCTGGAATTTTAAAAATCAGCAAGCTTTGCTGGGGGAGCCCAGAGAGCATTAGGAAGTGGAGTCCGTGCTTTTAGACAGCATAACAAATAGCCCATGCAGATACAATGTGGAACCAGCAGTTTGAAGGTGGCAGATGGAAGGGATTTGCTAACTTTGATTTGCTAACTCAAAGCATGGCCTGGAGAGATATGGATCACAGGGAGACCCCTCCCCCTCCAGGAACAAAGGAACTGGCAGGTGCCTCCCCTAGCATAAACAATGGGTACTTGTGGAAACTAGGAAACTAGTAACTTGCTTGTACCAGCAAGCCCCCTCCCCACCAAACCCCTACCCAGTGCTTGGGTGGATTTGCCCTTCCCAGTCATGCATCTGCCCTTCCCAGTCATTCTAGCCTGAGTCCTGGCACTGTGGGCAAAGGAGAGGAATGAAGATTATGCAAATTGAGAATAGTCTTAGGAAACTCAGTGACTTTATCAAGAATAATAACATGTGTGTTATAGGGATCTCAGAAAAAGAAGAAGAGAGAGAGGAAGGAGCAGAAAGTTGATCTGAAGAAATAATTGCTGAGAACTCCCCTAATCTGGAGAAGAAAACAGACATCCAGATCTAAGAGGTACGGAGATCTCCCCCCAAATTGGACATAAGTAGGTCCAAAATAAGACACATAGTAATTAAAATGGCAAAAAGTAACAATAAAGAAAAAATTTTTAAAGCATCAAGAGAAAAGACAGTTACGTACAAGGGAAACATATGGAAAAACCCATCATGTTATCAGGGTATTTTTCAGCAGAAACTTTGCAGGCCAGAAAGGAGTGCTGTGATATATTGAAAGTACTGAAAAGGAAGAATTTGCAGTCAATAATACTCTATCCAGCAAGGCTATCATCCAGAATACAAGGAGAGATAAAAAGTTTCCTATATAAACAAAACTAAAGGAGTTCATGATCACTAAACCAGCCCTACAAGAATATTAATGGGGACTCTTCTAGCCGGAAGGAAGACCATAAGTAAGAGTATGGAAAGTAGAAAAAAATATATAATAATATTTTATTTTATATAAAATAAAAGTCAGTAAAAATAAATTTTTCTGTAAAAGTTAGTCAAGGGAGTCATAAAATAAAGGGAGGTAAAATATGGCACCATACCTAAAACATGGGAGGGAGAAGAGTAAAGAATATGTTTAAACTTAAGCAACCATCAATTTAATATAGACTGATATATGCAGAAGATGTTATATACAAACCTAATGGTAACCATAAATCAAAAACCTAGTATTAGATATGCAAAGAATAAAGAGAAAAGAATCCAAATATATCACTGAAGAGATCCAACAAACCATGACAACAGGAAAGGAAGGATCAGAGAAAATCTGTAGAAACCACGAAACAAGTAACAAAATGGCAATTTACATATCTATTAATAACTACTTCAAATATGAATAGACTAATTGCTCTAATCACAAGACATAGGGTGACAGAGTGGATTAAAAAGATAAAACCCGTCTACCTGCAGCCTTTAAGAGACTCATTTCAGACCAAAGACACCTGAATATTGAAAGTAAGAGGGTGGAGAAATACTTATGCAAGTGGATGCCGAAGGAAAGTCAGAGCAGCGATACTTGTATCAGACAAAATAGACTCTTTTTTTTTAAGATTTTATTTATTTATTTATTTATTTATTTATTTATTTATTTATTTATATTGGAGAGAGAGAGAGGAAGAGAGAGCTCATGTATGTGTGTGCACTTGGAGGGGGAAAGGGAGAAGGAGATAGAGGTAATCTCAAGCAGACTCCCCACTGGCAAAGCCTAACCTGGGGCTTGATCCCACAACCTTGAGATAATGAGCAGAGCTGAAACAAGAGTGGCACACTCATCCAACTAAGCCACCTAGGTGCCCTGGGCAAAATAGACTTTAAAACAAAGACTGTAGGAAGAGACAAAGAAGGACACTGTAGGTTCATTGAAGGCACAATCCATCAAGAGGATAAAATGATTGTAAATATTTATGACCTCAACATAGGAGCACTCAAATATATAAAGCGGCTATTAACATACATAAACTAACTGATAATAATACAGTAATAGTAGGAAACTTTAACACTCCACTTACATTGATGGACAGATCATCCAAACAGAAAATCAACAAGGAAACAGTGGCTTTGTATAATGCACTGGACCAGATGGATTGAACAGATATATTTAGAACAATCCACACTAAAACAGCAGAATACACATTCTTTTCAAGTGCACATGGAACATTTTTCCAGAATAGATTACATATTAGGCCCAAAACCAAGTCTCAATAAATTCAGAAAAATTGAGCTCATTCCATGCATCTTTTCTGACTACAATGTTATGAAACTAGACATTAACCACAAGAAACAGTTTGGAAAGACCACAAATGCATGAAGGTTAAATACACATACTATTGATATGGAGGTTAAAGAATATCCTGCTATAGAATGACTGGTTAACTGGGAAATTAAAGTGGAAATTTAAAAGTACATGGAAGCAAATGAAAATAAAAACACAATAGTCCAAAGCTTTTGGGGTGCAGCAAAGGCAGACCTAACAGGAAAATATATTGCAGTACAGCCTACCTTAAGAAGGAAGAAAAGTCTCAAATACACAACCTAATCTTACACCGAAATGAGCTAGAAAAGGAACAGCAAATAAAAGCTAGTAGAAGAAGGGAAATAATAAAGATTAGACCAGAAATAAGTGATATAGAAACCAAAAAAAAAAAAAAAACCCAGTAGAGCAGATCAATAAAATGAAGAGCTATTTCTTTGAAAGAATTAATAAAATTAATAAACCTCTAGCCAGACTTATCAAAAAGAAAAGAGAAAGGACCCAAATAAATAAAATCATGAATGAAAAAGGAGAGATCAATACCACATAAATACAAACAATTATAAGAGAATATTAAGAAAAATTATATGCCAACTAATGGGGTCCATCTAGAAGAAATGGACAAATTCCCAGAAACATACCAACTACCAAAACTGAAGCAGAAAGAAATAGAAAACTTGAACAGATCTGTAACCAGCAAAGAAGTGGAATCAGTAACAGAAATCTCCCAACAAACAAAAGTCCAGAGTCAGTTGGCTTTCCAGACATTTAAAAAGAGTTAATACTTACTCTTCTCAAACTGTTCCAAAAAAAAAAAAAAAAAAAGAGGGAAAACTTCCAAAGTCTGTCTACAAGGCCAGCATTACTTTGATTCTAAAACCTGATGATGACCCCACTAAAAAGGAGAACTATAGGCTAATATCCCTCATGAACATGGATGCAAAGATTCTCAACAGGATACTAGCAGATTGAATCCAACAACACATTAAAAGAATTATTCACCATGATCAAATGGGACTTATTCCTCGGCTTCAGGGGTGGTTCAATATTTGCAAATCAATCAATGTGATATACCACATTAAAAAAAGAAAAGGTAAGACCCATATGATCCTCTCAACAGATGCAGAAAAAGTTTTGACAAAACATAGCATTGATTTTTGATAACTCTCAACAAAGTAGGGATAGATGGAACATACCTCAACATCATAAAGGCCATGTATGAAACACTGACAACTAGTATCATCCTCAATGGGGAAGAACTGAGAGCTTTTCCCCTACGGTCAGGAAAAAGACAGGGATTCCACTCTCACCATTAGTATTTAACATAGTATTAGAAGTCTTAGCCTCAGCAATCAGAATGCAGACATAAATAAAAGACATCCAAACTGGGAAGGAAGAAGTCAAACTTTCCGTATTTTTAGATGACATGATACTATATGTAAAACACCCAAAAGACTCCACCAAAAAATTGTTAGAACTCATACATAAATTCAGCAAAGTTGCAGGATACAAAATCAATGTACTAAAATCTGTTGCATTTCTATACACCAATAATGAAGCAGCAGAAAAAGAAATCATTTGTAACTGCATTAAAACAAATAAGGTACTTACGAATAAACCTAACCAAAGAGGTAAAAGATCAGTACTCTGAAAACCATAAAACACTGAGGAAAGAAATTGAAGAGGACACAAAGAAAGGGAAAAGCATTCCATGCTCATTGATGGGAAGAACAAACATTATTAAAATTTCTATATTATCCAAAGCAATCTGCACATTTAATACAACCCTTATCAATGTACCACCAGCATTTTGCACAATCCTGAAAAATGTATAGAACCACAAAAAAACCTGAATAGCCAAAGCAATCCTGAAAAAGTAAAACAAAGCTGGAGACATCACAATTCTGGACTTCAAGCTATATTACAAACTGTAGTCTTCAGGACAGAATGGTACTGACACAACGAAACAGATACATAGGTCAATGGACCAGAATAGAAAACTCAGAAACAAACCCATAGCTATATGGTCAACTAATCTTTGACAAAGTAGGAATGAATATCCAATGGAAGAAAGACAGTCTTTTAAACAAATGATGTTGGGGGGGGGGTGCCTGGGTGGCTCAGTGGGATAAGCCTCTGCCTTCGGCTTAGGTCATGATCCCAGAGTCCTGGGATTGAGCCACGCATTGGGCTCTCTGCTCAGCGGGGAGCCTGCTCCCTCCCAGCCCCCCCACCACCTACCTCTCTGCCTGCTTGTGAACTCTCTCTCTCTCTCTGTCAAATAAATAAATAAAATCTTAAAAAAAAATAAGTGATGTTGGGCAAAACGGACAGCAATATGCAAAAAAATGAAACAGATCACTTTCTTACACCGTATACAAAAATAAGTTTGAAATGGATGAAAGACCTAAAGGTGAGACAGGAAACCATCAAAATCCTAGAAGAGAACACAGGCAGTAACCTCTTTAACATCAGCTGTAGCAACTTCTTATTAGACACATCGCCAGAGGTAAGGGAGACAAAAGCAAAAATGAACTATTGGGACTTCACCAAAAGAAGCTTTTGTACAACAAAAGAAACAATCAACAAAACTGAAAGGCAGCTTATGGAATGGGAGAAGATATTTGGAAATAACATCTGATAAAATGTTAGTATCCAAAATCTATAAAGAACTTACTAAACTCAACACCAAAACCCCACAAATAATCCAGTTGAAAAATGAGCAGAAGATAGGAATAGACACTTTTCAAAGAAGACCTCTAGATGGCCAATAGGCACATGAAAAAATGCTCAGCCTTACTCATCACAGGGGAAATGCTAATCAAGACTATAATGCGATACCACCTCATGCCTGTGAGAATAGCTAAAATAAGAAATACAAAAAACACCAAATGTTGGTGAGGATGTGGAGAAAAAGAAACCCTCTTAGACTGTTGGTGGGAATGCAAATTGGTATAGCCATTGTGGAAAACTCTATGGACTTTTCTCAAAAAATTAAAAATAGAAGTACCCTACAATCCAGTAATTGCACTACTGGATGTTTACACCCAAATACAAAACCACTAATTCAAAGTGCATGCACTCCTATGTTTATAGCAACATTATTTCTAATAGCCAAACTATGGAAATAGCCCTAATGTCCATTGATAGATGAATGGTTAAAGAAGATGTGGTATATATATACAATGGAATATTATTCAGCCTTTTAAAAAAAGAATAAAAGAATAATATTTTGCCATTTGCAGCTGTACGGATAGAGCCAGTGAGTATAACACTAAGCAAAATAAGTTAGAGAAAGAGAGGTATCATGGAATCTTACTCATGTGGCATTTAAGAAACAAAACAAAGGAACAAAGGGAAAAAATAGAGACAGGATAAGCCAAGAAATAGGCTTTTAAGTATACAGAACAAATTCTTGGTTACCAGAGGGGAGGTGGCTGGGGGGATGGGAGAGATAGGGGATGAGGATTAAAGAGTGCTTATCATGATGAAAAAGTGATTAAAAAAAAAAGATATCCGTGCACCCCTATGTTCTTTATAGCATTTGTTACAATTGCCAAGATATGGAAGCAACCTAAGTGTCTATCAACAGATGAATGGATAAAGAGGTTGTGGTATTTATACATAGTGTAATATTATTCAGCCATAAAAGAATGAAAGTTTGCTATTTTCAACAACATGGTTGGATCTAGAGAGTCTTCTGCTGATTGAAATAAGACAGAAAAGAACAAATACCACAAAATTTCACTTATATGTAGAATTTATAAAACTCAACAAACAGAACAGAAAGTGATTCATAAATAGAGTACAAACTGGTAGTTATCATAGAGCGTGGGGCACGGGGATGGGTGAGATGGGTGAAGGAAAATAAGAGGTACAAATTTCCAGTTTTAAAATAAACGAGTCATAGGGATGAAGAGTATAGCATAGGGAATATAGTCAATAATGTAATAACACTGTATGATCACAGATGGTGACTATACTTACTGTGATAAGTGTTTCATAATGTATGCAAATGTCAAATCACTATGTTGCACACAAAACTAATAAAATACTGTATGTCAACTATACTTTTATTAAAAATAATTAATAGATTGATTTTAAAAATGTTTGGACCTTTTCCCAGTGCACAGTAACCTGAGTAAATAGCCATGGGTTCCTTTGGGGAAGGATCTGCACTCAGCTCTTGATTTCTGTGTTTACTTGGTGGTGGTGTTACAGGGTATTGGAGAGTTCCTTCTTCATAGAGACTTTCCCTATTCCTCAGCCAGTGGGTTCCATGTATGAAAACTTGTTCATGCCTGAAAACTTTGTAAGGGATTCTGACTTTTAATTGGATATGTTGTTAATAATCCATGCTTGATTTATTTTGATGGTTCAGACTGAGGGGTATTTTTATTGCTTGCTCATCTGTTCGATCCCTAGGACCACTGCATTCTTTTAAACATGTTAGTAACTCTCTGTAGTTCAGGTCGCTTATTATGATAATTGCTCTCACTTGGACTTTGACAGTTCTATACTGCTAAGTGGCCTCTACTGCTTGGAGATCCCATCTTCTATATTGTAATTAATGAATCTCCTGTGGAATTGCCTCTCCTACTGTCAGTCCTGGTCTATAGAAGAGAGATGTTGATGCCCCTCTTACCAGTTTGTTCCTTGTGGCCTTAGCAAATCTAATATCCTCCAGGCCTTCCAGGCAAATACAGTCATTGGTGGGTTTTTAGACCTTACACAGGATATCCACTTCAGCACATCTCTTCTCTCAGTGTTTTAAGCTTTTTTTTTTTTTTTTTTTTTTTTTTTTTTTTTTACTACTGCAACCAGTTCTGGAATTTCAGTCTAATTTATCATAGGTCATGGCTTTCACCATACTTCTTGGAGCCTTGCTAGTAGTAAGTTCATAACAACTCCTGGGCTTTTTGCTAAGGGGTTAGATATTGTTTCCCGGAAGAATGTGCCCAAAATGATAATTTTTCTTTTCTCTAACTTTATGCTTTGGCCCTCTTGACCATGCACCCTCAGAATACAATCCCACATGCATTCTTGCTTGTCCAGGCTGGCTAGCTCTTGAAGTAGCTTTGGGGGAGAGTGTCTCATTGGAGAGATACGTGGTCTCTCCTGGAGGGTGAGGCCCCTGCATCATCTTTTGAGCCAGGCTGAGAGGAGTGTTGTTTCGATAGAAGAAGTAGGTCGCTTTTGTAGCCTTCAGAGTGTTCTGGGAATTCTAACGTGGGAATTAAAGACTTTTTTTGTGGGCATCAATCCATATATTTCCTCTATTCAGAGTCCCATTCTTTCCCCACCAGGGACCTGACCTTGGCAGAGCAGACCTGGCTTGAATGGGAGTGTAGCATTCTTTGGAGCTCAGCTACTAAGACAATAAACTCCTGAATCTTGTTCCTTAGCTTTCTCTGCTCTCTCTGCAGACGAGAAGCCTTTTCATAGGTTACCAAGGAAGCTGTCACACATAGCTTTTAACTGGCAAGTAATCCTTCAACTCCTCATTACCTACCTTTCTTGTCCCTGCCACCTCCTCTGTAATATCTAACATAGCAATAACCAGCTAATGCCATTGTCCTATAGCTGCTTCTTCCGCTATATATTTCAGATACCAACTAATGCATTCCCTTCTATTAGTATACTGACCATGACAAAAGCTTTAAAAATGGAATTGCTGTTCTGTGCCAGGGACATGTGTGCTTCCCTTACCATAGGGAAGAGGGTCCTTTCTGCTCTCTGGCAGATAATGACCCATCATCCAACTCCAGACCCCATCTTAGCACCTTTTCTGGACCATACATGGTACCAAATGTTTAGATTGAGTCCTAAAGAGAAAATTACCAAATGGAGTTTTACCTGCAGGCTGTTTATGGAAAAGTGCTCTTGAGATCAACATCTTTATACTCCTTCATTGATCAGTTGTTGCTTACTGGCCTTCTGGGAAGGAATGCGACCTTAGGTGAGGCAGCTCTTCTACTGAAGCCATGTCTGAAGAGCTGGGAAAACAAGGCTTCTTTTGAAAGGCAATCAGGGTGCATATCAGGGTGACCACATCGTGGCTTATCACCAGTGCCTGTACTGAATAGCTCTGCGATCCTCTTTCCAAGCTTTCTGAGGGCATAATGGCCCTTGCTAAACTGCTAGCTCTGAAATATAGTAAATTAACCGAGGCTGTGCCTGTAGGTGTCACCAACAGCTGACTGGCATGAGATACAAGTAGAGAGAGAGATTTGGTGCGGAAAAGAGAAAAACAGAGTTACCCCTATTGACTGGGGCAGCAATCTGGGACCACGTGGGATGGGTGAGGATGCCCATCCAGGACTACACAGACTGGCTGGTGCCGACTTCCAGTAAGTAGATGCTGTCCTGGGATCTGTCTCCATGACAGCCTGGTATGAAAGTCTCTGCAATCAAGACTTTCAAAGATCCATCTTGTAGCCTGCATGATTTGCTTCACTGCAAATTACTTTCAGGCAGTTGATCACACAGAGAGAGCTACTGTGTTTGTCACATGTTATAATCACATTGATGTCATTTATAGATTAAGATCACTAATGAAAATTTGCTACACACACCCTTTGCTTCTAGGTCTTTATGCCACATGCGCACATCCCTGCCCTTCTCCAGAGTCTGACCTGTGTTGTCTTTAGGACTTTCTTTGAGCTGTCTATATCCTCCCAGTGTGAAGCCCTAGGGCGGGAACTTCCCCTGTGACTAAGCGTCCACATGGGTGCTGTCCAACAACAGATGCTGCTGACCTTGGAGACTGTTACTTTCTCCAGTGATGCTGCTGGAGAAAAACTGCCCACAACAGTTTTGGGAGTTGTCAATCGCAGTTCTGCAGAGAGTCAGTTTGAAATACATATACATGTTGTTACTTTACTGTTGTACATAATATTCAAACTAAAGCATAACTTTATATAATAGTCCGTTTAACTTAAGGAAAAAAGTGTGAAGCATTTTCATGTGTGGAATATTGATAAGAATGTCCTGACTAAGCATGTTAGAAGTCGAAGCACATAATGAGAATTTCTTTCCCTATTAAATCCATAAATAGCAATCATTTGACATGCAGACTCTAAGTCAGTAATTATAAGGCAAAATCACTTTTGATCTTCCTCTTCACGTGGCTGATTTATTCTCCTACCTTGTCAGATGAAGAATTCTACCTTAAAATGTTCTCTCCCCCACCCCCACCATTTTCCTCTTCTTTATTCTCCTTGACAGGAAGATGACAGTAGCTCTATTGAATGGCAACAAGCTGGGCTATGTTATTAAATTTTAATCACTTTCCTGCCTGTGAAGTTGATAATTGGAGATCATTTAATAGAGCCTGCTGCTCTCTGTTGGCTCTCTGTAAATCCTAACCATTTGTAAAAGGCAAAGAGCCCAGTTATTACTATAACTCAAGCTCATCTGGAGCATGGCTTTTATGCCAAATGCCCCAGTACCCAAATGCCCCAGTACCCAAATGCCATGAACCTGAGAACCTCCCTTGGGGTAATATTAATTTTTCTTTCTTTTCTTTCCCTTTAACCAATGGAACAGTTGTAAAGTGATGTCATGTAGAAATTGGCAGACCAGCCTTACTTATCAGAGCCCAAGAAACTCTTCTCCCTTGCTTTTTTTCCTCTTTCTTCTCGAATGGACACAAAAGCTGCCTCTAACTTCCTTTCGCTTTGCTTCTGACAGCCCGTGGGTGTGACAACTAACTGCAAACACTCTGTCGTCTGGTCTAGTCCAGAGCTCCTTTCATTTTACCTGTGAATTGGTGTCTCCTGTGGTCCTAGGACTCTCCAGCCAACTGTCGTCTATGCCTCTTACTCCTTTTCATCCCATCTCAGTAGAACCAGGCTTCTTTTTTCAAAGAGGATAATTCTTCTTTCTGTTCCATGAACCATCCTTGACCTTCCTCATAAGAAATTTCCAAGTGTGTATAAGGAATTACATTGCTAACAAAATATGGCTTAGAAACCTCCTAGCTCAGAGTTTCTGATTCTGTACTTGAAAGGAAACTTGTTGCCCTCACACTCAGTATCTCTGCATTAGCAGGGGCATTCGTTCACTCATTCTTCCCTCATGTGTCCATGCAACATAGGTTTATTTTGTTCTTGGCACTCTGTTAGCATTAAGACAATAGCTGAGAATAAAATAGGTGCAGTTCTTATCCTGGAAGAGCTTATAATCTGGTGAGGAGACAGATATCACATAAATAATTATATGAATATTTGATTACAGGTATGATCATTGCTGTAAAGGATACATGCAGAATGAGAGCATGGAACAGGGAGACCTTGCTGTGTACCAGGCACTGTGCCATGCCATTACAGGCAGGAAGTGATATCATGCTCACAGTCAGCCCATTATTTTTGTTTTACAGAGCGGGAGACAGAGGCGTGGATGTAGCATCCCGAGTCACACAGTCTGAAGATAGTCATTCGCACTCACAGGGTAAAAGAATTCCCTTTGTGCCACATCCTCACCAGTACTTTGTCATATCAGATTTTTAATTTTTGACAATTTTAATAGGTAGGAAATTATATCCTGATGTGGTTCCAGAGGGAAAGTGTAATTGTGGTAAACTGTAGATTAGTAACAAATGATACTTAACCTGGCCATAATGAAATATGAAAACTGATTTAACTGATACCGTGAAAGTGCTGTCTTTGGAGGATGTAGGGAAGGGACATGTGTGTTCCTATATGGTGTATACTTGTGAGCACGTGCGTGGGGGTAGCTGATGGTGATGATGTATGTAAGGCAGCCAATTCCTAGTTTTCCACAGAAAGAGGTGAATGTGATAATGCTAAAAAAATGAAATATCAGGTACTAGTAGTGAACTTGTATTATTTTAAAATATGGAAGAAAATACTAGAAAAAAAGATGTAGGAATGATTGCTTCTAGGGAGCAGGACTTGAGAAAGGGATGAATGGATCAGGAGACTGCTGTTTCTAGTTGCAAGTCTTGTCATTCTGCTTGTTTCCTCTCAATTCCATGAGTACTCAGGGCACTGGGGCCCCCCATCAGTGCAGCCCACAGCAGCCCGGGAGCCTCCAGCTCCCCTCACTACCAGTGCACCTTCACTGGGAAAATAGGAAGCAGCAGCAGTTTCCTCACTGCAGAGCTTGGGGTTGCTGCCACTCACCATTACCACCAGAATCCAAAAGCAGTGGATTCCTCATGTCTCCTCAAGCTGGGTAGTCCATGATATGGTATTTCTCATCCACGTTGGTTTTATTTTATTTTAGATTTTATTTATTTATTTTGAGAGGAAAAAAAGGAGGAGCAGAGGAGACCATCCCAAACAGACTCCACGCTTGGAGCAGAACTTGATCTCATGGCCCTGAGATGATGACCTGAGCCAAAATCAAGAGTCTGATGCTTAACCAGCTGAGCCACTCAGACGTCCCTCTGTGTGGGTTTTAATGTTCAGCATCACCTAGTGCAGAATAAAGCTGCTGGTGATGAATGAAGCTGGTGGAGAATCAATGCTTTGTGACTTCCACATTTCTATCCCTTCCTTCCACCCGACCTACTACCCATTCTTCTTTTCTCCTTCTTTTCCTATATTAAATTAGAGAAAGCAACAGTGGAAGGAGAGAAAGAGGAGGAAGTAGAAACCCTGCTGTTTGCCATCACTTGGAAACCTGAGATGTTCTGAAAAGCCTCAATTAAGAAGAACAAACATTTTGCTGCTTCCCTGGTAGAGGTGTCTCAGGCATCAGAGAGCAGGCGCATTGGGTTCTGTGGGGGAGGAGAGTACTCTACTTGCCTCTTGCTGTCTCTCCATACTCTCTGTGTGTGTTAGGAATTTATTTCAGCACAAGTATGGAAGGAAGCCCAGAAGAATTATGGAAGCCCAGGGGATAGGATTTTGGATTGGCAGGAAAATGCTTTTAGAGTATGGGATTTTCCAAAGTCTTCATAGTTTCATTGTTGTCTTCTTTGACCTAACTGGAGATTGATATAGATTTACAAGCACAGGTGTTCACTCAGTGAACAGTTAGTCTGCTTCTAATGGACAAGAATTTTAATAAATATGAAAGTTCTATTTATAGTGTTTGTACTTAACCACTTCAAGTTTCATCTTCTGCGCAGCCCTGGAAAACAGTGTCTTTTCAGGGTCTCTGCTCCTAGTTACTCCCTCCTTTACCTTCTATCTATTCATTCAGCAAATACCTAGTGAGCATCTACTATGTGCCTGGCATGTTGCAAGCACCAGGGATGTCCTGAGCAATAAGGAAGATAAGGTCTTTGCCCCTGTATCCTCCCTTTGAGTACAGGAGGACAAAACCTAAATAATGAATAATGAACAAATACTGATGAGCACCATAAGAGTGGGGTGTCAGTTTTTGCTAATAGTTGTATCCCCAGTTCCCAGCACAAGGCTTGGCAAACGGCAGCTGCTCCAATATTTTTGAAATGAATGAACAAACGGACTGGCGGTAAGGCAGTGTTGGAAGTGACAATGAACATTTGGCAATGAAGACATGGAGAAAAAGGATATTAGCTGGGACAATGGCTGGTTTTATATTTATTTTCAATATCATAGACAAGGGATTCCCAGGCATAGTTATAGTCTCCTGGAAGGAGACCCCTAAGGAGGACCAATGAAGATGGTGAAACCAGAGAGTAACTCATAGAAGGAGGTCCTAGGAGAGGTGGTGGAGAGGAGCAGGGTGTTGGGGACAAGGAGGGGAGAAGGGGAGAAGGAGCAGAACTAGCATGGGGTCCAGTCTCCTAAGTACCAAGGTGTGCTTGGTGTTTAGGAGTATGTTTACCTGTAGCCATCACATAACCATTTGGGATAGATATTATAATTCTCAGTTTACATGTGAGGTGACTGAGGGCTAAGAGTTGAAATCACTACCTGAGGTTCCCAGGTGAGTAAGGGGTAGCACAGGTGGATTTGTGTTGGAAGGTAACTCACAGACTTAGGCTGTGTTGTAGGCATATTGGAGTTCTGAGCCCTGGTGAGGAGCTAGCATAGGTGAGGGGTCAGGTGGTGGGCTTTCGAGACTGTTTTCATGTTTAGCCCCAAACACCAGCAATTTTAGAGAGAGGTAACTAGATTGCAATACTAGCTCTGTTAAAATTGGGACAGGGGTTTATAGGTTGTCCTATTTGTGAGCAAGGAGGGCAATTTCTTCCTTTTGAAAAGAAAGCTGTTATAATTCTCTGTGTAATGTCAAAGTATTAGTAATTTGGGGAATTATTTTTGTTCTTTTGTATCAGGAGGTGGATTAGTTGAACTTAATAAAAAGTCTGAAGAGGTGATATGTGTGGGACTTAAGAGCTCTGACCCTGTAGGCAGGGAGCCTTGGTTTAAATCACGATTCTGGTGCTTCCTAGGAGATTTGTTCCATCTCTCGGAGCCTCAGTTTCTTCATGTGTAAAATGACAGGTTGTGGGGTTAAATGTGACAGTGCAAATCTATACTCTTAATGCAGAGAAAACTCTTTCACAACGGGACTTTCTTATCACTCCTATTGTTTTCTTTTATGTATGTCTTAGTTGCCATAGGCTGCTACAACAGAATACCATAGATGGGGTGCTTGTAAACAATAGAAATTTATTTCTGGAGGTCAGAAAGCCCGAGATCACAGTGCTGGCTGATTCACTTCCTTGGTGAGGGCTCTGCTCCTAGCTTGCAGATGCCTGTCCCCCCCACTGTGCCCTCACCTGACAGAGAGAATGAGAGAGAGTGTGAGAGAGCAAGAGTGGAGAGAGCTCATGTAGGTGGATAGGCAAGCTTTTCTGGTGTTTCTTTTTATAAGGGCACTAATCCTATCAAGGGTCTGCTGCTCATGATCTCATCTAAATCTAATTACCTCCCAAAGGTCCCACTACCAAATACCATTACATTGTGGGGTGGGGCTTCAACACATGAGTTTTTGGGAACACAATTCAGTCCATAGCAAAACATAAATGCAATCTGAGAGAGAGTGAATCTGAGATTCTGAAACACAGAGTTGGAGAAGGAAATATTGAAGTTGTGTGAGTTTTTTTGTTGCTGTCGTTTAGTTCATTTGTGAGACCTGTTTCTGAGCAAAACCCTAGGGTGAAATTATATTGAGCTCATTACTCTGAGGCTGACACAAATACTTTATCAGGCAAATAAAATATGGGTTACAGATGTCAGGAAGCATGGGGAAAATCCTTTTCCTCCTCATTTCATTTGTTTAGTTGCCTAATTTGATCTTCTTTGTAGCAATTGGCTTAAAAGTAGAATTTACTGTATTGGAAGTCCTGGACTGTGGATGTATACCCAGCTCCAGATTAGAAGTTCATTTAGTGTTATGTTTTCCCTGAATTGCTACTTATGAAATGAGAAATGCTTTGTATTTAGGTACTTTTCCCCCACCCTGCCAATATATCAAAGTAATGCCCACAACTTTTAAAAATTAGAAAGCTCGGGGATTTGTATATGAAGTCTTATCTTTATTTTTCTTATTCCTTACACATGTAGGAGTGTGTGTTTCGTATTTTGATGGCAGTCACCACAATATGCACTGAGATGATTCCTGGCTCAGTGAATTCATGGGTAATTTATTTTTCTTCTCTGCAGTAGCTTATGCTGTAGGGTCTCTAATATTCCCTCATTAATTTAACAATATTTGTTGAGTGTCTGTTATTTGTCAGACATTATTTCAGCTTTTGGAGGGATATGACAGTCAACGAAACAAAGTCCTGCCCTCATGGAATTCATCTGGTTGATGACCATGATGTTTTGCTTAAAATGCACTCATTTTCTACCTTTTGTAGAAAGGTAGAAATGCACTCATTTTTCTACCTTTTGTGAATCTTAAAACTCTTTTAATTACCTTGTACAAGGCATGTTAATCAAGGTACTGAGATGGGATTAGATTTAAAGAACATTTTTACATTTGTCACTAAGGCGAAATTGTAAGATATATAAAATTAGGAGACATAAGGAGCATATAACTATCTCTACTGGCATTGTTGGACTGAGTAACCCTATTGGTCCATTCAGGCTGCTGTAACAGAGTACCGTGGACTGGGTAGCTTGTAAACAATGGAAGTTTATTTCTCATAGCTCTGGAGTCTGGAAATACAAGATTGGGGCATCAGCAGAGTTATCTGGTGACAGCCTTCTTCCTGGTTCATAGATGGCTGTCTTTTTGCTGTGTTTTCACATGGTAGAAGGAAGAAACTCTTACCTCCTTAGCCCTTTCTAAGGGCACTAATAACATTTATGAGGGATCTGCCCTCATGTTTTACTTACCTCTCAAATGTCCCATCTCCAAATACCATCCCATCAGGAATCTAAGCCTCAACGTGTGAATGTTGGGGGGCACAAGTATTCAGTCCATTGCGGTAACCAAACTTTTAAATATCATTTTAATATTATCATAGACCTTTATGCTTTGTTTTTTTTTCTTCAAGTTAAGAAAACATTGTATAAATTATCCTTATATTATTTAATCTCCTTGGGTGGAATATTAAAGTTTTATTTCATGCATATGATGTCATAAGACACCAAATGTATTTCAAATCATGATTAACAGCATTATACTGGTTTGAAAGAAACTTGGTAAGGTAGGGCAGTGAGATTTGTAAGTGATAGAAAAATAAATCTGTGACCACATCATGTATTTTAAATAGATGGTAACATTTTCTTCTGAAGATAGTTGGTCACCTATTATTACTCTTTACACCTTTCCTTATTGACTGAATTCATATGAATAGTTCTTCACTTTATTCAGCTGCTACCTGTCAAAAATGAAATAATGGAACGAATAGGGTGTGAAGTTGAATAATGAGTCTACACAGAATATATAGCCACCAGTTAAAGTCATGTTGTGAAGTCATGTTTGCTTAATAGATTAATCTCTTACTTTAAAAGTGTCTTAATAAATGTTTTAGCCTAATTAATAAGTACATGTTCTTAATTCAGAGTATAAGCAGTGACATGCAGATTATGACATTTCAGGTTATTTGAGGGGTTTTTTTGCTCTAGCTTCTCTGCATGTCACTACTGGTTTCTTCCTACTTCCTTTCACTCATTTTTATGTGAAATTACTTTGTCAAAAGGAGTCTTAGGACAGTGCTCGCTTCGGCAGCACATATACTAAGAAGTCTTAGGACATATGCTGCTGTGAAAGTTTTTATTTTCTTGGGGGATAGAAATATTCTAGTCTTTAGTTGTAGACTTTATGATGGCTACATCAACACCATTATCACTTAACCTGGCAAAGCAGGAGGATGGGGGTGTTGGGCACTAAGGGTGGAGAAAATTTGCTGCAGCATTTGTTACTGGTACAAATCAAACAACTAACAAAATTATTATAATATCACTTATTATTTGAGTGTTTGAACTCTGTACTTCAGTTTATATACATTTGGGATTGTTATGTCTTCTTGATGACTTTATCACCATGAAATGCCCCTCTTTATAAATAGTAATATTTCAAAAGTAATATTTCTTGTTAGATAGCCTGATATTAATATAGTCATATTAGCTTCCCTTTGATATGTATTTGAATGGTATATTTTCCCCATCCTTTTAACCCAACTATACCTTTATTTTAAAGTTAATTTCCTTTAAAAATTATATAATTGGGTCTTGCTTTTCTTCATCCAATTAGTAATCTTCACCTTTAATTGAAATGTACCTACCATTAATGTAATTATTGATGTTTGCATTTAGATCTGCCATCTTTTCTTTGTAGTTCTAGCTCTTTTCTATCCATCCACCTGTTCTTTATTCCTTTGTGTCTCTTTTACTCCTTTTGACTATTTTTCATGTTTCTATTTTATGCCTCCTGTTAGCTTATTAGTTACATGTTTTTAATTATTTTGGTTCAGTGGTTTTTAATTAATATCTTTAACTTATGATGGTTCAATTTCAAAGAATATTATAGGACTTCCTGTATTAAGAATCTAATCATAGCATATACTTGACCCTTGAACAGCACAGTTTGAACTACATAGGTCCTCTTACATGTGGATTTTTTAAAAAATAAATACAGTACAGCAAAGTAAATATATTTTCTCTTATGATTTCCTTCATAAGAATATAGTATATAATAGTTATACAAAATATGTGTTAATGGACTGTTTATGTTAATAAACAAATAAGTTAATCAATAGTAGGCTACTAGTAGTTATGGTTTTGGAGAGTCAAAATTATATGTTGATATTTGGCTGCATGGTGGGGGTCAGTACCCTTTATCTCCACATTGTTCAAGGCTCAACTTTCATTTACTCCTCCTTTTCCTTCATGCTACTGTTCTCATATGTTTTACTTAAACATATTTTATGAAATGTACAATGCTTCTTAAGTGTTTTTGTTTCAGTTGTCTTTTAAAGACATTAAAATTAAGAAAAATGTCTGTCATATTTATCCAGATTTTTCCTTCTCCTGGGTTCTTTATTTCTTTATTTCTATTTTGTATCAGATTCTTTTGAACTGAGGAACTTTTTTTAAGAACAATCTTTAACATTCTTTGTTGTGCTGGTCTGCTTGTGATTAATTCTCTCAGCTTTTGTTTGTCTGGAATAATCTTCATTGCCTCTTCATTTTTGAAAGGTGTTTTCACTGGCCAGAATTATGACTTGTCCAATTTTTTTTCTTTCTCTCAGTTCTTTAAAAATATGACTTCTGGGGCACCTGGGTGGCTCAGTGGGTTAAAGCCTCTGCTTTCGGCTCAGGTCATGGTCCCAGGGTCCTGGGATCAGGCCCCGCATCGGGCTCTCTGCTCAGCGGGGAGCCTGCTTCCTCCTCTCTCTCTGCCTGCCTCTCTGCCTACTTGTGATCTCTATCAAATAAATAAATAAAATCTTTAAAAAAATAAAATAAAAGTATGACTTCATTGTCTTCTGCTTGCTTAATTTCTGATAAGAAATCTGGTCTACTTCCTTATCTTTGTACCTCTCTAGGAAATATTTCTTTTTTTCTGGCTACCATCAAGATTTTTCTTTTATCTTTAGGTTTCAGCATTTGGACTATAATGTGACCAGTGAGTTTCTCTTACTATTTATACTGCTTGGGCTCTCTGAACTTCTTAGATGTGTGGTTTGTTGTTTTATTGCTAATTTTGAAAGTTATCTCTTCAACTATCTCTTTCTATCCTGTTCTCTTTTATCCATCTAGTACTCCCAGTACATGTGTATAAGACTATTTGATATCATCCCACATCTCTTAGATGATCTGTTTTTTTTTTTTTTTCTCGCCCGTTTTTTTCCCTTTGTTGTTGAGTTTGGATAATTTCTGATGGCCTATTTTTAAACTCATTGATTCCTTGTTCTGTGGTATCCTGTTGATAAGCCTGTACAATGAATTTTACATCATTTATGTATATGTATATGTATATATATGTACATAAATGTGTATATATATATATGTGTATTTATAGATTCTGGATTATCTATTTTGTTCTTTTTTTATAGTTTCTATCTCTCTGTGGAAATTTCCTATTTGTGAATGCATGTTGTCTGCCTTTTTCACTAAATTTTTTAGCACATTAATCATAATTATTTTTAAGTCCCTGCCTATATGAGAGTTCTAACATGTGAGTCATTTCTCAGTCTGGTTCTTTTGACTACTTTTTTAACTTGATAATACGTCTTTTGTTTTTTTCTTTTTTCTTTTTCTTTTTTTTTTTTTTTTTTTTTTCACAGTTTTTCATTGAATACTGGATTTTTTCTTTTTTTTTTTTTTAAAGAGTAGAAAAGCTGGAGGTCAGTACTATTTACATCTGAAACTGGCACACCTCTTTTGTCAGGACCTGAGTGGTTATCAGTAGTTGTGCTGGGCTTGTTGTTGATATAGTTGCTGTCAGTGTGTCTGTCTTCAGTTTCCTCCAGTGTTGGGCTACTGCCACTTTGTGCTTAGCTTAAGGTCTGCATTACCACAGGGCTTTTCTCAGGGTTTCTGTTCTGCTGTCAGGAGGTCCTGCATACCTGAACTACCCATGGGTATTTTCCCTGGTCTGGCTCCTCTCAGGCAGCAGATTGCTATTGTTTGTTATTTGGTGGAAAATTGTGTGGAGGATAGATAGGATGTTTGGTTCTCCTGATCTAGCCTTTGTCTCAGGAAGGCCTTGTTTGCTTACATTTTGAGGGTGGAGCTTTCTTAATGGTTCAAACCTCTGTCCTCACTACAGCCCTTCCCCACCTCACCCTGCCACATAACCATAGTCTGCCCTCAATTTAGGAAGGGGTCTTGAAGGGACCACTTAAGTGGGCGCATGTGTCCTGCCTTCCCTCAGTGACAGTAGACGTCTACTTTGTACCAATTTAGGGGCCTGGGCTCAAGCAGCTGTCCTGTCCTTTCCTTAGCTGCAGTTTGCTGCCTGTGTCTGAGAGCAGGCCAGCAGGCTTTTGTACACCACTTCCTGTGTCTTCCAGATTTTGCTTCAGCCTAGATAGTGCACTGAGAGGGTGCTGTGCCAGGTACCATCTCTGTCCATTTTTGTGAGCATCCTAGAGAGGCCCTTGAATGAAAGCTGGTGAATGAGAATAGACTCTTTTTAAGTCTGGGGATCCCAGAGATCTAAAGTGACAGACTAGTCCATACTTAGCATTTAAGAATTTCTTAAAATTTTACCTGTTTTTTTCTTACTTTTATAATGGTACTATGCCAAAGGTGAAACCTTCTTCTTCAGCAGAGCTTGTCATCTGTTGGATTTCAATATAACTTGTTGCTTTAAAAGACTTTATTATGAAAAAATCCTTTATAACATGTTGTAATATTTGAATTTAATAATTCATATACCTCTATGAGCTTTTAAAATCTTTACCCAATTGCATAAAAATTATTTAATATTGTTTACAAAATATTCTTTATTTTTAAAAATGATGAACTGTTCATAGATTCTGTTACCACTGAGTACCCTGAGGTACAGAATTCTTAGTGACTATTAAGGCATTAGAGAGGAAGTTGGGTGATACCAATGCCCAGGCAAATGTTCCTAAGTAGGTAAGGAAATACTTAAATGAAAACATGCTCAGATAACCTCAGTTTTTGCATAGGAACAACAGAAATAATGGGAACCATTAAGAAATTTATTTTAAAATAAATTAAACAAATTAGTATTGATAGCCTTCTAAATTATGAGCCATCTTCCACTGGGGATTCTCATTAGGGAAGAGGGTTTTCTGAAAAGTTCTGTCTCTGTTTTAGGTGGGATTAGCTGATATACCAAAGCTGGACTATCAAATTCCTTTATAGTGAAATGGAGTGACTATGTTTTATTTTTATTGTTATTCTTTCTAATTGAGTCCCCAGAATAAGTAGTAAAACAAGAATTACTTCGACGTGTTCATTTGAAAGTTTATTGGAGACTGTGTTGGTTGGTACTTGGACTGAGCTCAACACTAAAATGGTTCATTTCAATAAAATGCTTTTTGGTTTCATTCAGAAATTAGCATTAAAATTTTTTTCCAAATAAATTACTTGCTAAGGAGACAACATTTCTTTGATTTATGGGTAGCATTTGGTAAAGATTCTAGCTACTGTTGTCCTTGGTTCATTTTGCTTGATGTTGATTAGGTACTGGTGCTTGGCAATCTTTGATGGCCTAGGTGAATTTCAGTTAATGGAAGATAAATTCTTTCCTTTTATCAATTGAAACTCATCAAGTTTAGATACCTACTTTATAGTAAATGCCTAAGGTCCTATATTTGGAGAGATACTATCAGAATGTAGGCATTTCTGATCGATAGACAATTGAGTCACTGTCATACTGGCTTCTTGCTGGTGTATCCCCAGTCTCAAGCTTACCCATCAAATAGCTACCACACAGAATCTTCTAGCTTTTGTTAAAAGCTTTGATTTTAAGATCACCAAACATCTCTCCATCCTTTTACAAAACACAAATTAGCACTTCTCTCTTTCTCTCCCCGTTTTCCTCCATTCTTCCCACTTTGCTTGTAATGTAGCCTGTGGAACAATGGTGATTATAATAAATATAGTTAAATTTTATAGCATAAAAATTGAGAAGCTATAGAGAGAGTTCTTTCATGAGAACATAATTCTAGAGGAGATAGCAAATCCTATGATTCCAAATTACTTAGTAAAAACTTCAGCAACTCCCCTCCCCGAAACCATATGTCACATTTTGAACACTGAGTGATACTGTGTTTTGTAGAACGCTTGTGACAGATGCCAGAAATTCATGTTTGAAATATTTAAAAAAAACATGATGAGTTTAGAGGGCCAGTTATGTTTTTCAGCAGAAAAAAGTGGGATTATGCATATAAAAATAATTTAGAATACAAAAGTAAAAAGCATCATGATTCATAATCATCATTATCAGCCCAATAGGCATGATGGTGACCACTATAGTTACATTTGGCTGGGTACTCATTAAAGGGTAGGAAATATGCTGCTTGTTTTACATATATTTTTTAACTTAACTATTACAAAAGCATAGGAAGTATGCAGTATACAGAGTCGTTAAGAGCGCTGATTTCATGCTGGAGTGCCTGGGATCCTCTTCTTCTCCACAATTTGTCAGGTATGATCTTGGGCAAATGTCTTAAACTCTGTGCCTTAGGTTCCTCATATGTACAGTGACAAAAGTAGTAGCACCTACCCCACAGGACTGATATGAGGAATAAATGGCATAATACATGAAAAGAACTAAAACAAACCAAGACATAGAGGCAGCTAATAAATGCTAGGATTTCCCCATACTTATTTTATGTCAGATCAGTGTTGAAGAATTACTGTTGCAACCGTTGTTCTTTCTAAAATGTCTCCTTGTTTTCTGTCATGTTCATTAGGAAAAATGAGATGGTCTTGATTTGACATATCTGTGATATAAATTATTGCTCTCTTTTTATGAGCTTATAGCAGTTGAAATGGAATAAAAACAGACTATAAAAAAGTAGAAAATAAGAAGTATTCTGAGATAATGTAGCGAAGTTCATTAGTGTTTAGAAAGCACATGAATGCCTGAGTTAGTGCTCATTCTTAACAGAAGGGTGTATTTTTTTAACCGATGAATGTCATCCTCATTATAAATCGACTGAAAAGAATTGCTTATATGTATTCTTTATTTTTCTATGACTAACAATTAGTGAAGAAAAAAATACCCTTTTCACATTTTTAGTCTTTACTGACTAAAGCAGCATTCATTAAATGACAAGTAATTAGGTTGAAATACAAGAAATAAACAGATATAGTTTACCAATTTTTAGATAAATAAACTTTATTTTCATTTGGGAAGCTCTACTTTCTGTATGTAGAATTTGCAAATATTAATATGGCTTGCATTATACAAATCACGATTATCATTATTATATATAAGCTAGAAAACACATATTGATTTTGAAATCATTCTAAGCAGTAGCCTCTATGAGAAGAGTAATGTTAAAGATTTACCCTTAAAAATTTAACCTCCCAAAGTATTGATGGAGTGTTTAAAGAGAACATAAATCTGCATTTCTAGGGGATGGAAGCAACTCATTTATCATAATTTGAAAAAGAAATAAAACGCACTCAAATAGCCATCCAGAGGTGGATGAGTGAAAGAATAATGCTCGTGTTGAGCTTAAGGGCTGGCACCCATCTGGCACCTACTGAATAATCAATGCATCTTCATTAATGATTGATAGAGCTTTATGTAACTGAATAGCTAAGTCGTTATTATAGATCTTTTATATTTTGCATTTAGCTTTAAGTAAACTTGAAGTTTACTTTAAGTGACTGTGAAAGTAATCATGATACATATGTCAAATATGAGGAACATATATTATCTGTAAAAAGACTAATTCCTTACTTTGGTAACTGCAATTTTGATTTTTATGCAAAGAAAATAAGAGATCGTCTTTTATATCTCTAGTGACTCTTTACTAAATCAACACATTGACAGCTAGGATTGAGAGCTGCCCTGTACCATCTTTAACACCTTAAGGTTGATTATAGTCGAAGACAAAAAGAACAGAGTATCTTAAAGTTCTGAACTCTTACATGGATCCTTATCCTACAAAGTCTGCAGGCTATAAAACCACTGTGGTTCTGCTCTTCTGAAAGCTCATGTCACAGCCTAAATGTTTCCCTGGTTGTGCTTGAGTCAAAGGTATTTGAAAACATGTTGGGGGGAAGAGGAGAGACGACTTGTCTGATAAGAAGCCTGGGCTCTGTTGTGATTCTGATTTGGTATATGACCCCAGGCAGGTTATTTCTCCTCTGGGTCTCCATTTTCTCATCCTTTAAAATGGTAGCAGTTGGAGGAGGTTCAAGTTCTTGAATACTTATTAAGGTCTTTCTGTATTCAGAATCATGTCAAACTGCTCTGCCATTTTTCTTTCATTCTTTCTTTCTTCTTTTTTTAAAACTGCTATTCTTTCAATGGTAGATGCCAACTAGGAGGTTCTCCTCATGATGGGGGCTGAGAGGGAATCCTTGCTCTGAGTTAATTCATTATGACAAAGTCACAGATTCATTTAACAGGCATATATATTTTCCGCTTACAATATGTAAGTGTCTTAGAGATCATTTGCCTGTTCAAAACAGAAATGTTTTCAAATTGCCTAAGTGAAATGGAGACTGTCTTGGGAAGGATATATGAAAATCTCCCAGAACCCAAGGTTGCATTTGTGAACCTGGTTTCTGAACACAGGGAGCAGTATATCAAACTGATTTGTTTTTGCCTCGTCAGGATTTGTGGCTTCCCTTTTCATTTTTGTTCATGTCTTCCTTCTTTTCCTCTGGTTTCAAAGAGTGGCTTTCCCAGTTTGGTGATTGCAGAGTCACCTCTGTTCTAGCTTTGTGTGATCTCTCAGTTTGTCTTGAGAAGAGCATACTAGAATTACTGTGTTCTGAATCCAGGTTCTCATAAAAGAGACTGATTGACCCAGCCTGGGTTAGATGTCTGCTTATACTTTAGTAGATAATTCATAAAACTAAAAAGCACAATGATAGATGTATGCACAAGGTGCTACAGGACCCTGGACAGAGCATCTTACCCAGCTTGGAATGTTTAGCAGGAGCTGAGTCCCAAGACAGTGAGCGAAGAAAGATGGGAATGTCTCTAGGCAGAAGGAGCAGCACAAGCAGTATGTGAGGTTTGCAACCACAAAATGTGTGTGTGCGACAGCAACCAGCTCGGGACTTGTGTAGTGGGAAGGGTGAGGCTGGGGAGGTAGGCACTGAGTCTGGCCATGGAGGGAGATGCCAAGGGGATTCTTGTCTCTGACAACAAGTGTAGTGGTCTGGCCATCTTTGATTTAGATTCCTGTGTGACAAAACATGGTCAGAGCCAGAAAGAACATATTTCTTAAATGTGAAGATTAAAAAAAAATCTCAAGCCACTTGATATTATTATTTTTTTTAACAATTTACTGAGAGTGACAACTAACTGTTGAGAATGACAAAGCAGGCTTTGCTCAGTGGCAGTATCATAGCCAATGAAGTTTATCTGAGGCACGATTATTGCTAATTGAGAATGACAAAGCAATGGTTCTGAGATTTTTCCCATAATTGAATCCTGCATATCTGTGAAAGCTCAATATTGATTATCTCTTAAATAAAATTTTCTCTATACATATTTGTAGCTTGAAAGAATTCTAATATTAAACAAATGGTATTAGGAGCCTTCAGGGTATGATTTTATCACATGGGATGGAGAAACTATATCATTATACATATATATTAATTGAGTTGAGCCTCTAAAAATTTCGATTCTCCTCCAAAGAACATAAAATCATTGGGAACTTCCTTAATATTTATCTAGTGTGTTAATTTTATAAATTTATTTCTGGCTTTTAATTAATTTAATCATTTCTGAACATGTACAGTTGGATATAGTTGGGTAAAATGAGAGTTGTCTACTGGCCAATGAGATTTGAGACCTTGTTTGGAAGAGGGGAAATTTGTTCCCACAAAACTGGTAATTGGAAATAAAATGAATACATTGGCAGTAAATCTTGTTTTCTTGTTATTACAAACACATTAAGCATTTTAGCCTCATTTGCAAGTTTGTTATCCAGTTATGATGATGATGTTCTAATAATGAAATGGCAGCTAGTTTATATTGATAAAGGAGCATCTGAATTCCCTTAGGGAAAGAATAGGGAATGTTATTTCATTAATGGTCTTCCAATGAGAAGTAAAATAAAGTCTATTTATTAAACAGGCCTCCATCTGATTATTCTGGAGTACCTGGTTGATATGAAAAGCTCAACTAATTACATGGTTTGGTTTAGAATGTAACTCATGCTTGTTGCATCCAGGCAACTGATGAACTTTGTACCAGAGCAGCTGATTGCTTATTTACTTGGAAAAGAAAATAAACAGATGCACAATAAGTGTATTTTTCTAGTTTGATAATTCAGAAGCTTTGTAACCTACTATTGATTGTGTTTTCATAAGTAGTATGGCAAGTGCAGCTCAACATTGGACTCTAGCCATTAATTGTCAAGAATTCACTTTGATCAAAGCTCTTACAGTTAAGACTCGAATAGTAAGAAACAGAGTTTTGTTTTCACATAGGGAAAATTGAATCACTTGGAGGGCTACACTGGTATTCCTTCTTTTTTTCCTGAAAAATGGTCCTGGATTTTCCTTTCTTACTTAATAATGATGGAGTAGCATGGCTCTGTGATTTGGTACATAGGTAGTTAAAAGTACTGGGTTCTTTGGAATTAAAAGTACTGGGTTCAAGTCTCAGCTTTATCTTTGGTAGTAGTGCGAAGTTAGGTTATTCCTTTGCTCCAAAAATGGGAATAATGATAATACAGCCTCATTAGGTAGTTGTAAGATTTAAACGGAGTTAAATATAGAGATAATTTAGCATAAGACCCAACACAACTTAAAGCGTTCAGTAGACAATTCCTTGATGTGGTTACTATTGTATGATAATCTTCTGCAGTTGGCCAGTTTTTCCGAAATTGGGAATGCAGGGATATAGTGTCAGAACAGAGAAGCTACCTGTCTAATGCATTTGTGAGGCTGTTCTTCAATTTCTTGAGTTTTAGCTTATTTTTTCATTACCTCTCTGCATTTGGGAAGGAAAAGGAAATTACCATGGAGTGCCTACCAGAAGCCAGCAAATTAATACATTTATCAGTCAGCATGTCCCTGTGAAGTCGTTCTTTTTGCCACACTTACATATGTGAAAGGAAAGCTTGAGGAAGTTGTATAATTTGCACAACATTCCACAGCCAGGAGTTGAAGGTCCAGGGTGTGAAACCCAGAATTTTCTGATTTTACTCTGTAGCTGCACCAAGTTCTGGAGACTGAGCCCACAGTGTCATCTTAGATAGCTGGAAGCATTCAGTGGACACGAAGACATTGTTGCCCTTTACCCTGTGAGTCTCAAGTGACTTTAGCTTACACTTCACACATGTTGGGCACTGACAATTTATTCTACTCTTCCATGTCATCATCACGCTGGAGATTAGTGGGATTTCACTGTCCAGGGCCTTGGGCTTAGCCCATTTCAGAAGGACCTTATTCACCTTGAAGTAAAATATGAAATGTGTCACACTCCATCTCTAAGTAGCCCTTTAATACATTTTTGAACAGCTGTGAAGTGACAGCCAGCTAGATGATAGAATGAAAACCAGAACTCTGATGATGGGGTTTTTGTTGTTGTTGAATTGCTCTGCTCCTCAGTGAAATAACTTTACATGTAATATTTCTGCAGGATGGACTCTCTCCTAATTACTTTTTTGAGCTTTTGTCCAAAACTCTTCAAAGTGAATGCATGTCGGTGTGGGAGTTCACTGTGGGCATTGCAAAACTGTGTTTCAGCGCAATTGGTCATGGTCATGTACTAGCGACTCATTAGTTTCTTGGGGAAAAAAGGTGAGGCAGTTAATTCAAGTAAGTAGTGGTCTAATATGTGTCCTTTTAGAAATGAAATGTCCTTGAATTTTGACTTTTATGTTTATACTTTTCAATTCATTATCTGGAATATACTATTCTTTACTCAGACATACTTTCTGGTATTCTTTAATAGACTGTTTTTCCCGTTTTTTTTTTTTTTCTAAAATGTTAAAAAAATTAGGAAAAAATATATAGGAAAAAACACAAGTATCCACAGTCTTCCTGCCCCAGAAAGAAAACTTTGAACATTTGAAATTCTTTCAGGTCCTTTAGGAAATGAAACATTGCAGATACATCAGCCTCCCCTAGATCCCAGTTTCAAGCACACTGATGTCTAAACATTGGCTCCTTCCCTTTCACCTCACTTTCTCTGAGACTTCCTCTCCACCATTTTTTCCATTCCACCACCATCTCCAAGATTTGGATCCTACTGCCTTTCACTCTCAGTCATCCTCCATGTGGCACTGTCTTCCTAGCCTTGGTAGAGTCTGTGGCTCCTCATTATAGTCCTTCTCATACAACATCAACTTCTCTCTTCCTCTCTACCTTCTTTATATTCACCTGGCAGAACCACAACTCTACTTTAATTACAGTTTTCTACCTATTCTGCAAGAATTCAAGCAATTAAATGTTCATGAAGAAAACTACGTAACTGGCAGATTTATGAATATAAAGCTTAAATACGGACTCAAGTTGCCAGTCAGTCCTACTAAACTTCCTACTCTGTTCACTTCCCAAATTCCAAAATGGTTGTTTATACATTCTTTCTCTTCAAACCTATAATTCTTGTTCTATTGCCTCAGTTTTTCTGTCTTCCTAATTGGCTTTTCTCCCCACTGGTCTCCTTTGCTTGTTCCTCATCAATACTGTAATAATTTGCTTTAAAAATTACCTCAAAACTTAGCTGGCTTAAAACAACAGTTTCTAATGATCTTCCTTAGTTTCTGTGGGTCAGGAATTTGGGAATGGCTTAAGGTCTCATGAGGTTGCAGTCAGATGTCAGCAGGGTCTGCAGTCATCTGAAGATTTAATTTGGACTGACTCACTCATGTGGCCTGTCTGTGGTGCTGCTCATGTGCCATCCCAGTACGGTGATTGGCTCTCCTTTGAGAAGACAAAGAGAGCTGAGCAGACACTGCAGTTCTTTTAATGGCCACACCTTGAAAGTCATACACCATTACTTCCACAGTATTCTGTTGGTTACACATACTAGCCCAGATTCATTGCACAGTGGCTGGGCTTAGGAGGAAGTACACAAGGCATGGATACCAGGAGATGAGGATCCTTGGAGTCCATCTTAGAGGCTGGTTGCCACTATATGTCAGTCTGATTGCTAAATGTTGGCATTCCCTAGGTCTCTGAAGAGAGGTTTCCTTTCTTCTGTGTCTATAGTCTCTCCCTTAGTTTTCTCATCCAGTCTTGTGGCTTTATATATCATGTATAAACTGTTGGCACCCAAATTTGTCTCCACCCCTAAACACTAGATCTGTACAATCAAATGCCTACTTGGTGTTTTCAGTTAGGTATCTAATAGGTGTCTCAAACTTCCTTCTAAAATATTTTCCAAGCCTCCTTATCTCAATAAATGGCATCGGCATCAGTGCCATTGCCATGCCAGAAATCTGAGAGAGTTACCCTGAATTTCCCTTTTTGCTGATGAGATTGTTAATAATACCTTCAAACCATATCTCACGTTTGTCTACTTTGCTTCACCTCTGGTAGCTCTAGCAGCAGCTACCTTGATCTGAACTGTCATTATTTCTTATCTAGTCTACATTGAAAGCTTCTAATTAACTTCTGTTTCTAGCAATCCACTATTCATCAAAGTTATCCTTAAAAAAGGTTAATATTATGTCTTAATCATACTTAAATACCTCTGTTTGCTTTCCATTCTTCCCATTCACCCGCCTAAAAGGCCTTCCATCTATGGCATCTCTACTCCTCTACAACCCCATTTTCTACTACTTCTTCCCTGGTTGATGACATCCCATCCATACTTGTTTGTCTTCTGATCTTGGCTCATGCTCAGTGCATCCCAACGCAGGACATTTTGTGCTGGCTTTCACTCTGAAATGCCCCTCCCCTTGATCTTGGTGTAGTCATCTCTATCTTGTCATTCAGATCCCGGCTTATAAGTTCAACTCCTCAGAGTAGCCAGACCTGATCATTCCATCTAGTACAGCTCCAGGTCATTCTTTATCACATCACCTTATTTTCTGTGGAACACTTAACTCTGTCTGCTGTTTTTTTGCTTCTTTGTTTGTTGTTTGTACCCCTTAGTAGGAGATAAACTTCACAAATATAGAGACCTCAATTCTCATATTGACCACTCTATTTCTGGCTCCTAGAATAGTGTCTGGCTTGTATTGAAGGCTCAAAAAATGACTTCTGAGTTAAAAACTAATAGTTATTAACTAATCATTCACTAAGGTAACTTTTTTGGTATCATTTAGATTGAATTACCCTGGAATATCTAGGTTATCACAAGAAAAAAAAATTACTTGGGAACTATTTAGCTTGCTGAGAATTCTCTGGGATGTTCCAGTCCAGACAAAACAACCCAAAAGACATCTTCTTTTCCTCTGCAAGACAAATTTTGACTTCTTCACATCCAACATCTGTCCTTCCCTTTATGTGTTTTGTTGGAAGAATTCTCTTTATTGCTTTTGGTACTTAGGCATATTTACCTACATCTTAAGAATATTGTAATTTCAGTTATAGATAATTATACCTTTGGGGTGCTACAGGTTTAAGGTGTCTTTTATTAACAAAAGTATATGTATCTTTATGCTTTTTGCCATGGATTTTTTGTTTGCAGAGTTATTCTCTATAGTTCTGGCTCTCAATTTTTATTGTGAAATTTGTTGTAAAACCTGGATTTATATTTCAGAGAAACCATTTAAATATTTCTTTTCCTGGCAAACCACCATAGCCTGTTTATTATTATTGTTCTTTTTTTCAGCATAATCATTCTTCTTTGTTGCAAGTCACTGTGCTTTTTCTTTAGAAGGACCCCGAAATCCCTCCCTTACTCCCTTTAGCTTAATATCTCCTTCTTTCCTGAAGTGTGATATATTTCCCTTAATTTTCTTATTTTTAGCTCACATGAATTGCCTTATTTTGCAGTAATATTACATTGATTAGTGATGTTCTATGGTGTTGCTTCCCTCTTAGGTGGCTTGTTTTTCTTTGCTCCTATCTTATCCCTTAAGACAACACATTCTTCACAGTGGACATTCAGTCTGGATGGGTGGGTGCTGCTTTCCAGTTCATGCTGATCCTAAACATGACCTGCCCCCTGACCCCAACTGTGACTCTTTTTTTTTTAATTTTATTTATTTATTCGACAGAGAGAGATCACAGGTAGGCAGAGAGGCAGGCAGAGAGAGAGAGAGAGAGAGAGAGAGAGCGAGCGAAGCAGGCTCCCTGCTGTGCAGAGAGCCTGATGTTGGGCTGGATCCCAGGACCCTGAGATCCTGACCTGAGCCGAAGGCAGAGGCTTAACCCACTGAGCCATGCAGGCGCCCCTTCCCAACTGTGACTCTTAATGACACATACCTCACCCTGTGAGGCAGGCATCCGAGTTAAATGTAGGCTAACTTTCCTTCATTGCCATCACATTTTGTGCCAGAATGTTTTCTGAAACATAGTCATTTCTGTTAGTTTAATTATACAAATATTTATTCATGTGTATTCAACACCTACTAATCAGATGCAATTCTGAATTCAATAAAAAACACCGCAGGGATTTAGATGTATCTGGAATAATTAATAGTACTAGCTGTAACAGCCAGGGTTTTACCAGAATTACAAAAGCAGCAGGATCTCTATCATCTCAATGTATATCTGGTATATATAGTTGATACTCACTATTTTTAGATTTTGTATTTGTGAATTCACCTATCTGGTAAAATTTTTGTAACCCCAAAATCAACATTTGTGGTGCTTGCGTGGTCATTCATGGACACACACAGAATGGTGAAAACTTTGGCTTGCGTGAGGCACACTCATTCTGGTGAGGCTGAATAAGGCGATAGCCTTCTTGCTTCAGCTACCATACTGTAAACAAGTGTCCCTTCCTAGTCCACTTCATGCCGCATTTTTTCATATTTTTGTTCTTTCTGTTGGTGATCTCAATGTTTGCAGTGGTCCCCAAGTGCTGTCTGGTGTTCCTCAGCTCCAGAAGACTGTGCTGTGCCTTCTGGAGAGAATATGTGTGCTAGACAAGCATCGTTCAGGCAGGGTGCTGCTAGTTGTGAGTTCAGTGTTAATGAATCAATAACAGAACACATCCAGAAAAACAAAGAAGACGTTTACTAGTCTGGACATGAGGCTGCTCTGCCAAGTGCTGAAGTAACAACTGTAGTGTGAGGATGAACCTACAGAAAAGATGGAAAAATGGCTAAGTTTATGGATTTATGAGATAATAACTCATAGAAAAAAAACAGTGAACAGCAATTTGTGAGGCTGAAAGTGAAAGAAGTTTAAGGCCATGTTACCCATGGTCAGGAATATGTTTAAGCCTTTTTGGCTAGTGCTGGCTTGCTCACATGTTTCAAAAGGTGATACAGCTTGAAAAATATTAACTTGCATATGGGGTAGGTGCTGCAGATCAGGAGGCTGCATAAGAATTTTAAAAATACCTGATAAATGGTAGACAAGAAAAGGATTGTATGAAAGAACAGATTTTCACACTGAGACTGGCTTGTTAATAAGAACACTGGGGAACAAACCTATATAATGCAAATAACCTCAAAATCTCCTAGCTTTAAATCATTCAAAGACCATGCAATTAATTATTTGTAATAAATACATATTAAATAAGGTGTTTTTAAGTGGAAACACATGAAACAAGATTATGTATTGATCAGTTGACAAAAATGTTGTGGCCAGAGGCTTGTAGGAACCTAAGCTGTGTTTCTCCCAGGAACAACAGTTGCATATGCATGAATTCAGTGATCATGGCAACTTTGTAGAATATCACTGCTGGGAATAATGAGAATCAGCTTCTTGTCATGGAATTGTGTTGGTTCATGTAATTGCAGGATCTGGCTAGGGAAGTGCACAATTTGTAGGGCAGGCCAGCCAGCCAGAAACTCTTGGGCAGGGGCTAGCAATTCAGGCCTCTTAAGGCCTTTCAACTGAATCAGTGAGGCTCTCTCAGATAATAAAAGTGAATTTTTACTTAAAGTCAACTGACTATAGAGGTCAACCACATCTACAAAATACCTTCATGGCACTTTAGCATACTGTTTGTTTGAATGACTGGGTACCATAGCTGAACTGAGTTGATACTTAAAATTAACCATCACACTAACATTTATTCAGCCTCCGCTATGTTTGTGCATGTTCTCAATGCACTCATACTTATTTAACCCTCAACAATTCTATACAGTTTGTACTATTATTATCTGCATTTTACAAATTAAAAAAAAATAAAATGAAGTGTTTACCCAGGACCACACAGCTATTGGGTAGTGAGGCTGGAAATCAGACTTCTGCAGGCTGACACCTTGTCCCTGCTCTTAACTAATTCACTCACCTTATGTAGAGACAGAGTTAACTATGGCAGGAAATCTCATAACTTCACAATTGGACAGAATTTTTACATTAAAGATGGTACTGCCATGGCTGACATTGAGGGCCATATATACCATTTGGGGGATGGGACAGCCTTTCAAGTGGGTGTTGCTTTCTCCTTTTATCATGAGCTTTACCCCGTCCACCTAACCCAGGTACAGCCTGGTTCTTCACTTGATGAGACCATAGTTGTAGGACGATTGGTTATTTTAGCTTTTACATAGCCTGGAATGGGCTAATTCTTGAGACAGGAGCCAAATGTTGTCAAGAAACAAAGTTCACACCAAGACATGCACCTAATTATGCTCTGCAATGTTTACACAGAACTGAAAAAACCCCACAGGTCCCACATAATCTCCATAATCACAGTATGGCTTAGCGTGGTTGTCAGCTAAACCACTAACCACCTTGGGCAGAGGGACCTGTGATTGCTGGAAGTATCTCTTATAACTGTTTCAGTTGTAAAAAGCAAAACAATCCAAAGCAAAAATGCAAATTACCAGCTCCTGAATTGAAGTAAAATAAAGATAAATAAAATTGAGTTTTACAAAGATTGATAATGGTGATCCTACATGAATAGCATGGGGAATCTGGCACATTCCTAATGATTGATTCTCTCACTATTTCCATAATGCAGTTCAAAATGATTTTGATTTTTCTTCCTGTTTAGTTGGTAGACTTCTCAGTGTAATTTGTGACCTTCCGGCTTCTGGTGTGCTCACCCATCTGCTCACTGGGGCAGCCCTGAGAAAGGCTTGGAAGTGGGGAGGGGGAGTTAAGAAGTATTGATGTCTGAGGTAAAGGTTAGGGGTTCACTCACATGAAAAATGTGCTGTATCTCCCACAACCGAGGGCAAAATCAGATCAGACCACTTCTTCTTCAGGTCAGCAAAGGTATGTGGCCTCATTAGACAGAGGCTAACCCCAACGGGTGCTTGAGAGGAAATACACCATCTCTGTGGACATCGCAAGAGGCATGTGGAGGAGCAAAAAGACAGAATGTCAAGGTCTATCTGAGAGGAGTGAATCATAGTTTAAGCAGATAGCTTTTGGCTGCTTGGTGAGGTGGCAGATGTCTCAACATATATTTTAAGATGCGTTATATAGTTAGAGTAAAAGACGGTGGTAGATCATTATACTATAAAAAGGTAAAAAGACTTGAGCCCTATTCTTAGAAGTACGTTATATTTATTTCCCTCAGTAAAATTCTGAGTGTAGGTCTTCAAAGAAATGGAAGTGAACAGTTTCAGGTTCATTACTCTTCTGTGGAAATTGACATTAAAGAAAATAGGCCTTGTGTTGTCAAAGCAAAGAAACAGGAAGCTCCTCAAGATAAACAATAGAGCAAATGATGCAATATTGAAACAGGTGAAGAAGAGCAGAACTGTTGAGTACAGAAAAGTTACTGTTGGCAAAGATTGAGGGGACAGCTGATGAGGAGTGAGGGATTGAAATGAGGAGTAGTGAGGAGCCGTTCAGGTGCACGCTGACGTATAAAATCAACCTGATTACGGATTTTGTCAGGTCACAGTTAGGAGAGGGAGAAGGCCAGCTGTGTTCTGAAGATGGTAATTTGAACCAAAACTCATTCCTCTGGAAAGAAAAAGGATTTGACAGCTGAACAGTTGAGACCTTAGCTGACTCTCGCCACCTCTCTGTACACTCGTAATGGCTGTCAGGATCTGAATTTAAGGATAAAATGCAGAGTAATATGTAACAATTTCCTAGAGAACACAAAGGATTTCCCTTTGATTATGGCTGTTTGGTCAACCAAAGCCATTCTCATGGGGGAGTCAATGAGGCCAAGGAGGTCCTTCCTGGGCCTGGGCCAGCTGATATTGGCCCCTTCAGTTACTCTCTTGGGGTTCTGGGAAGGTAGGAAAGAGAGGACGATGGCATGTCTCTGGGGTCAGATTGCTTGGTTCACACACAGTTCTGCCATCCTTGTTGCCTGTGACTTGAAAAGTTACTTGAGCTTTTTAAACCTCAGTTTCCTTATTTATAGTATGGGACCAGCCATAGCACCTCTGTCAGAGGATTGTTCGATGATCAGACAAGACAGTGACCATTGCAGGGGATGAAGCAGGGCCCTGACAGGGTCCATGGTAGTGTCACCTTTATCGCATGCCCACTCATTTGGTAAGATGCTGTAGTCATCTCACGTAAGCATCAAAACAACATTTAAAGGTTGCTGTTATTTACATATTTTTTTACCTGTGAGAAAATTGAATTCAGGGAAAATAACTTGTCAAGGGTGACACTTAGAGTCACTGTTTAAGTCTAGGTCTTTCTTGATCCAAGTTCTTGTGAACTGTACTGTGAAGCTTAGCGAGTGCGAGGGCAGAGGTGGAGCTTATCGTGAAATGACAGCTGAATACAGAGGCCACAGGCTTGGTTCTGGAGAGCACTGGCTGTAATAGAATGAGTCATCACATCACTCAGTGGTGACACAAAAGACTCATATGGTTTTAGTCCCTTGATATGTGCTACGCACCATGAAAAATGTTTTCCTACTTAATACTGATGGGAATTCTCTGAGGTAGCTGCAGTTATTTCCATTTTGCACATGAGGAAATGGGGCCAGTAGGTGGCAGAACTAAAATTGGAACGAACATGTCTTTCTCTGTAGCTGTAGCCTGAGGGGCCTCATGTCCACGCTTCTGGCTAGCCTCCCTGCCCTACCCCCCGCCCCCACACTGCTCCTTTGAAATATGTGGTACTTAACAAATTCCCCTCCTTGTCGCCACAAAGTGTACCTTGTGCTTTCCGATTGCCTTGGCTTTCTGGTATTGTCTTTTACCTCCATATCTTCTCCCCCATAATTTCTTTCACATAAAGCAATCCATTTGGTACTGTTTCTCGAACATCTTGCTCAGTTCTGCTGCAGCTTATCTGAGAACCCACAGAACTTCTTCTTGGCTTATTCGCCCAGTAATTGTCATTGCTAGTGCATATTCTTACTTACACTTTCATGGGTCTGTGCCTTGTCTTTTCAAATACATGACCAAACCCTTGTGGGTTTTCTTTTTTATAGCCTCTAGAGACCCTTACTTTGCACATCGTCTAGCATAATTAATATTAATTAATTAATTAGTTTTCAAAGGTAGTATACTCATCAAGGGTGATAATTTTAAAACATGAAAGAAAACAAATTTATAAAATTATAGCACACGTCACAGCTTATGGATATTAGAATTAGGAGTCTTCATCCTCTTGATTATTTCAATGAAAAGAAAGTAGCGAATGCAGAAAGTCACAGCCAAAGAAAAGCTATAATAAAGAGGAAAAAAGGGATGGAACATAAAATAGTCACATTGGGGTTTGCCTACCAGTTTGGAAGACTGATCAACCAAGTGCCTTCAATTTGTAACAAAATGCAGCAGCTAAAATAAAGGAAAAATGGATATCAGATGTAGCTATTAAGTAGCATTTCATTTCTTTTATTTGTCTTTTTGTATAACTTTTTAAAAATATTATTTATTTATTTGAGAGAGAGATAGAGAGAGCAGGAGCTTGGGGAGAGGGACAGAGGCAGAGGGAGAAGAAACTTCCCCAAGAGCAGGGAGCCCTACGAGGAGATTGATCCCAGGACCTCCAGATAATGACCTGAGTCAAAGGCAGCCGCTTAACCAAATGAGCAACCCAGGTGCCCCTAAACAGAATTTGTTATATATGGTGATGTTATTTAATTATCTGCTTCCTCCATGTAAATGAGAAGAAGATGATGTAGAAGTAAAACTGGTATTGGATTTAGAAATTTTTATTGTATCTTCTTCCAGTATTTGGTTGCACAAGGAGCAAGCAATTTCTGTAGTCATGTAGGTTTGAATATTGTTATCTAGTCTTAAATTTTTTTCTTTTAAGGACTTAATATTTATACTCTGGTGTTTTGTCATGTTGTTTTGTGCTGTGTATGTGCGTGTATTTTTAATACATATTTGCTTTGCTAAGTATTTAATCCATTTTTATACTTGTTGAATTAAATCTTTTAGTAGGAAGTACATAGCTCATTCATAGAATATTGCAAAAAAAATCAGATTTTTATGATTAGTTTTACTTTATTTCTCACTCCTTTCTCTGCACCTTCCTTAGAAATATGTAGAACCCGTTTCTGTTTCGTATACTAATGGATGATATTTGTAAGAGAATCTGAGATGCAAACTCTCATGACTTTCCTCTTTTTGAATACCTTCCCATCTTGCCTACAGCTATTTTTAGAGGACAGAATATAGCTGTTCTGCATAATTGTTAATATTACTTTGCATAAAATAGAGAATTAAAAATATCATTCTCAAAGAGACTTTCCCCCTTTGGGGTCAATATTAAGTAGAATTTCTCAATATGATTCTTACTTTATTTATACTCCAAATAATTCTGTATAAAGTTGACTATCAAGATGTGAGAGCATAGGAATCATTATTACCCTGTTTACTGGCTCTTTTAAATGTGTGTAATTTATTTTAATATGCAACAGCTGGAGAACAATCAGGTGGAACCTCTGTTGGCATCAAGAAATAATTATATCATCCTTTTGCTAATACCTCTGTTGCAGATGGCAATGCTGTCACCCTCCAAATATCTTTCTCAGAGATGGCTCTAAATGTAGAATCTCTGCTTGTTTGCAGGAAGTCTGACTTTATTTTAAAGAATAAGTAGAAGAAAGGACATAATAACATCTTCTCGTCTTTAGGAATGGGTATTATTTTGTTGAAATTGTAGACAGATGTGGAAGATGGTTTTGCAAGGCACTCAAGCCCAGGAGTGTATGTTACTAATAATACATTTAGTGCAATCCATCTGCCTCTTATGTGAAGAAAGGTGGCTGTTTTCTACAAAATGCATTTTTTAAAAGCCACCTTGGAATTTTATGTGGGGATGATTCTTGGGAAGATAGCAGGTTGAGCTGCATATGATCATTGAATTGGATAGGTAAGGTCCTAAAACCTCCACTCTGTATTCATTTTTAAATCTCATTCAGGTAAAATATTTTCAGAATCATTGAATTAGTGAGGTAAGAATAAGTGAATTTAGGTGGAAGTTATTATACCATTTTCCCAATTTATAGCACCCTTCATGGGACCCCTATCCGCAGCTCTTTTAACCCTCAACCAGCCACTGATTTTAGGAATATTCCCTTTGTGTGGCTTATTCCCATCTTGTCCTGAGTCCTTTCAGGAGAATCTGCCACACACATAACCAACAGCCTGGAAAGCAGGCTAAATACAGAGAAAAGAAAGGTCTAACATGAAGAGTAAACATATCCATTCATTCAGATGAGTGACAGGCACTGGGCTGGGTCCAGAATATAAACCCGTGAAGCTGTGCTCTAATTCTCAGCAATAGAATCATATATGACACAGAGGTAGACCCATAACCAGAGAGAGACACTGTGTGTGGGCCACAATCACAACAGGACAGGAAGACACACTCAAGTTAAGATAATTGGAGGTGGGTTTATTCACAAAGACAGGTAGGGAGCCCTGCAAGGGAATGGTGTGGTACCCTAGGCTAGGAAGAGCAGAGCTGCTGTGATTGCATCTAGGCCTGAGGGGAAGGGGAAGACAGTTACTTAAACCCAGGATAGAGAGTCCTGTAGAACTATTCCCTTGAGACTCACAAGGAGTGGCACATCCATCTTGAGGCAGCCTCATGGGGAGAGTGCCGTAGGAATATGCCCCAACCTCCCTTTCTTCCCTTTTCCCCCTTTCTCCCTTCTCCTGCCAGTCTCCCCTTCACCCCACTGAACTCAAACTGGAAGGCAGAGAGCATGGGAACAAGGTGCTGACCAGAGGAGGCAAGCTTCTGGATAGAATAGAGTAGAGGAACAAGCTGAGAAAAGGGCTCGAAAAGAATGGGTGTTGGGGAGACAGAAGACACTCAGCCAATACAGATCAAATGTTCTGCTAGTAACAGCACCCAATCTAGTGGGGAGAAAGAGGGGTGAGCAGACGCGGACAGCCTGGTGTGCCGTGTGCTCTGACTGTGGTGCACACAGCATGCAGGTGGGGAGCATGGAGGACAGGTCCCTAAATCAGAGCGACGGGGGCTGGAGGGATTTACAGGAGGCATTCCTGGATTTTGAATGATGCAGAGTGTTCCTGGTGAGAAAGCTAGCTGCTGACAGCTAGGAATTGGCCTGGCACTCACAGTTAGTCCTAGCTATTCTGTTGCACATAAACAATTTCACAGAACATCAACATCAGAAAATGTTGAAGGATCTGTACTCAGATGGATTAAATAAAAAGCAACAGCACTCTGAAATCATGTCTGATGAAAGATGAAAGTTTAACTGTTCAAATCACAAAAACGGCCAATATTCCTCCATCCTGGATAATATGAGTGATTGCTCTTTCTTCACAAATTACAGATTTAACTTTCCTTCATTTCACCCACCTGATTGATAAGATTTATTGGAACTCAGGCACAGACATCAGCCGTCCTGATCAAAGCTTTTCCTTCATACCCAGATTCACCTAATACTCTCCGCAGTCCTTTAATAGGCTCTTTCTAACCCCTCTTACCAAGGCCTCCAAGAGCTCCCCCAAGCTGTGCATAATCCCTCTCTGCAATGAGCAATAAACTCAGCGTGTTCTACAACAGGTGTGTTCCTTGAGTTTTACCTGGAGCATGTTAACACTGGTTAACATTGAGAAAAGGCATTTTAGATTAATGGTACAACACGTAAAAATGCATAGAATGGATGTGTTGTTGCCTTGGAAAAATTACAAGTAGTTCACAAGGGTTGGTACTATCTAAGTTCATTAGAGGCTATAAATGTGCCCCCTCTGTGTATGCAGAAATAAATTTTGCTTTTTCCTAGCTTGTGTAATTAGATGAGGAAAAGAAATAACATGTATAAAAGTTGGAGAAAGATTTACATTTTAAAATAACTCAAAACTTACCTGAATGCAGGAATTAATTTCTTCCTGGATTTTCTGATTGCAAAATTACAATATATTCCTAGAAATGCACTGTTTTCAGTTTTTTTGTGGGGGTAGGGTGGAAATGTGGCTTTTTGTAAGTGTCCTAAGTGCTTTATAAGTCTCCTATGCATGCTTAGTTGACCTGCTGAGTAATCCAGAACTCTGTGGGCATTATGACAAAAATGAGACTGGAGTACAAGCAGAGACAAGACACAAAGCAGCTTTTTTATTTTATTTATTTTAAAATTTATCTTAATTAACATATAATGTATTATTTGCTTCAGGGGTTCAGGTCTGTGATTCATCAGTCTTACACAGCTCACAGTTCTCACCATGACAGATACCCTCCCCAATGTCCATCACCCAGCCACTCTTTCCCTCCCATACCCCTCCACTCCAGCAACCCCCAGTTTGTTTCCTGAAATTGAGTCTCTTGTGGCAAACCATGAGAGACTGTGGACTCTGAGAAACAAACCGAGGGTTTTGGAGGGGAGGCGGGTGAGGGATTGGGTGAGCCTTGTGGTGGGTATGAAGGAGGGCACATATTGCATGGAGCACTGGGTGTGGTGCGTAAACAATGAATTTTGGAACACTGAAAGAATATAAAATTAAGAAAAAAAAAGAATCTCTTATGGTTTGTCTCTGGTTCTGTCTTGTTTCATTTTTTACCTCTTTCCCGCTATGATCCTCTGCCTTATTTCTCACATTCCACATACCATTGAGATAATATGATAATTGTCTTCCTCTGATTGACTTATTTAATATAGCATAATACACTATAGTTCCATCCAAGTCTTTGCAAATGACAATATTTCATTTTTTTGATGGTTGAGTAGCATTCTGTTGTATATATATATACCACATCTTCTTTACCCATTCATCCGTTGATGGACATCTAGGCTCTCTCCATAGTTTGGCTATTGTGGACATTGGGAGCAATGTCTTTTATTTTGAACCTGGAAGTTTCTCTGTTCTTTGAAGACACTGGGGAATCACTATATGAATCCTTAAAAGCCTTGCAAAGTCCATATTTCTAAGCGGAGTCATATATAAATGCAGAAGTAGATAATTTCTGATGTTTTCCTTGATAAAAATGATATTAAAATAATAATTGCTAAAACTTATATCAGGTTTCTTTTATGCCAGGCATCATGCTAAGCACTTACTATATGTATAATCTATGTATTGCTCACAAGAACCAGGTGAGGTAAGTATTGTAATGCTTCTGCAGAAGGAACAGAGAGAGTGAGTGGAAGGGTCACATAGCTAGTAAGTGAAGAAGACTAGATGGAAACCCAGGCAGTTTGTCTCTAGGCCTGCTTAGCTGGATTGCAAGAGTTAAACACTATGTAGTGTCCCGCTTTTCAAACCTTAAAGTGCATGGGAAACTTCTAGGGATCTTGTATAAAAATAGTTCCTGATTTTGTTGGCCTGAGGTGGGGCCTGAGCATCTGCATTTCCACCAAAGCCTGTTGAGCTGCTGTGTGTGGGGAGGGATCAAGGACGTGGAGAGAGAAAAGTGAAGTCCAGTCATAAGGATAAGACTCTGGTTAGCTCAATTCAGTTCATCTCCTTGCCACTTCTTTTCCCGATGGGTGCCATGAGCAGGTGACATGATTTTGAAGTCCAACCTGGCTTGCCAACCTCGCACTGCCCTCTGTCCCCCCATCCTGATTTCAGACTTAGGGGTCCCCTTGTTAAAGCTGCCATTGGTGCCGCCCTCCTGGTCCTGACCATCTGGGGGTTTCTAGACAGAGGAGCCTCCCCGCCGGCTGAGCTCCGATGACAGCGCGGGAGCTTGGGGACAGACGGGCTGCTCTGCGAGCGGCTGTCTGTCTCCTTCCATGTCTGGGAGGCTCACCAGCATCTGGCGTGGCTCGGTTGTGCCTCATGGATTCTCATTCCCTGTCGCAGCTGATTAGGGGGCTGGATCTAAACACGGAGCCTGGGACTCGAGCACCATGTTGTATCTTTGTCATGGCAGCCCCAGACTGTCCTGTTCCTGTGAAGAGGACCACCCTCAACCCAGAGTCTTCACAAGGCTCTTTTCTCTTTTAAAAGGATTTCTACTATAAACCTAATGGGAGATACTTAATTCAGTGTGTCTAGCCAAAGCCGTGCTTGAAACTCACCATTTTCCCACTAATTTTGCTTTTGTTAATAGGTGTGAGGACCTATGTAGAAAGTGATAAGCCCTCTTACAACTTAAACTTCAAAGAAAATTTTACTGTTATGGTTCCCTAAATCTCCAAGTGATGTACCTGCAATTTAGGGCTCCATTTCCCTGTAATTCCCAGATATGTATTCACTGTGCAAATCAGGATTTGTGTTTCAGTTGATCATTCTGGTACACGATAGTGGGCCTTTCTTTTCCTTCCTTTTGTTTTGATCATGCAGTACTATAGCACATGCTCAATAAATTATGCAAAGAATTTCTCCAGATGCAGAGCTTCTGTGACATTGTGTGTTATGGTTTCCTTGCTGCATTTTGACATTTTGTGAAATGTAATTGCTTCTGATGATGCCATCAGCCGGATCAGTCCAGAGCAGCAGTGGTATTCTCCTGCTGTGCTCAGCAGTGCCTTCTGGAAGGTTGTGAAGGGTGTTTGCTGTCCTGTTACCATGTTTATGTAATTCATTATCTCTTAACTACATCAGGGCTAATTACAAGTCATGAAGATGTTAGGACAGGATAATCTTTTAAGCATGCATTTAATTTCCAAGTAGATAAAGCAGAAACAAGTCTTTCCATCTTTTGAATGGTCTTCATAGTGGAGGATTCGAATGTCTTGGCTTCCTAATTTTTCCTGATCTATAGTTAGGGATGTTTTTATTATGTGTCATTGATACTCAATTATTATTCCAACCATGGTTTAGGATTGGTATGCCCAATTTTTAAGCAGGGATGGGATTTTTAGAATTGTTAAAGGATAAAAGGTACAGAGTAAAAGAAATGTTATAAAGCTTGTGATGGGTAAGAGAGGGATGATGGTTTCAAAAACCTTTGAAGAGAAACACAGTTGGTCTGTGTCTCTGTCCATATGTCTGGGTTGGCGAAATGCTCCATTCCCAGTCAGGTTGAAGATCTGGAATAGATGGAAGAGTGCTATAAAAATCCAGGAAACAATTCTTTGGGATTTTCCTAAGATTGGAAAGGTGGTAGAATTCTTGTTACTAACAGTAAATACTGTATTTAAATATCCCCTATGTCTCTAAAAGCAGCTTCCATGTTAACTGCTTTTGAATTACAGTAAGAATATTAAAAACATCTACTGAATGGACACAAGTTAGGGCAAAAATCTGGGGTGGTTTCACAAGACAGACTACTTTTCCTCCCAGGCCTTACCTCCTATATTCTACCTACACCTAGCCTAGCAGCCCCAGAGAACAGGCCTCAGCTCTCCCAGACTTGTGGGGTTCATGTTTCCTAAAGCAGTGGTAGATGAACCAGAACATGGTGTATGATTATTCTCTTCCTTTTGGGCCAATACTTGGCAACTCAGTCAGGCCATGGATTCCTGGGTCTAGGTTATGGCTCTGTCTATAAAGAATTGGGTCTGGTAAAGTATAAGAGGCCATAATGGAATTTGTCTGTCTCTGCCAGATAGTCTGTTATTTGGGTTCAGATTCCCTTTCTTGAAATATCACTTGCATGTTTATACACCTGCATGCATTATTTATTTATTTATTTATTTATTTTTATGATTTTTTATTTTTTATAAACATATATTTTTATCCCCAGGGGTACAGGTCTGTGAATCACCAGGTTTACACACTTCACAGAACTCACCAAAGCACATACCCTCCCCAATGTCCATAATCCCACCCCCTTCTCCCAAACCCCCTCCCCCCAGCAACCCTCAGTTTGTTTTGTGAGATTAAGAGTCACTTATGGTTTGTCTCCCTCCCAATCCCATCTTGTTTCATTGATTCTTCTCCTACCCACTTAAGCCCCCATGTTGCATCACCACTTCCTCATATCAGGGAGATCGTATGAATGCATTTTGAATTTGAATATTTGGTATAAAAAAAATTGGAACATATGTGTATTATTCCCACTCCCCCAATTAATTGCAGTGTAGTTCTTTTCTTTTTTTTTTCTAAAGATTTTATTTATTTATTTGACAGAGAGAGAGAGAGAGATCATAAGTAGGCAGAGAGGCAGGCAGAGAGAGGGAAGCAGGCTCACCGCCTAGCAGAGAGCCCGATGCGGGGCTCGATCCCAGGACCCTGAGACCATGACCTGAGCCGAAAGGCAGAGGCTTAACCCACTGAGCCACCCAGGCGCCCCAGTTCTGATGGCTCTAAAATGCTATATGTGGAAAGTGGAAAATATTTTCACATAAAATATTGTGAAATAGATAAATATATTTTAAAAAGGACAAAAAATAATACTGTAACATCTTACCTTTATAGAGCATTCAATTAATTAATTAATTAATATTTATGGGGAATTTATTGGCATTTATCTGGTTGCAGTGTTTGCAGTGTTTGTGTTTTTTAAATGATTTTTAAAATTATGTTATGTTAGTCACTATACAGGACATCATTTTTTTTTATATAATGTTCCATGATTCATTGTTTGCATATAACACCCAGTGTTTTAGAAACAAGATTATTCTCTAATACTCTTTCAATTCTGCTTTTATTACACGGTGATCTTGTGATTTAAAATGAGGAATGACAATGCTTAGGATTTGGCAGAGATAGTTGAGTTATACATAGATTTTTTTTTTAGACTGCTCATTTCTAATAAACAATCTGTAGCATTTTTATCTCATATTCTTTCATACACTTTAATGTATTCTAACACTTTAATTTTAAACTGTTTTCATTAACTGTTGCATTTATCACAAAGGTTTTACTAAAACATTCGATAAACTTTAGAATTTTGGATGAATTCAGTGAGTGCCTTTGTATTGTGTACCTCTTCTCCAGTGCATTCTGTTCCAATTGACGCAGAGGTGCCATGATCCAGAATTGTTTGTATTTTTCCTTTTTTTTAAATGGTCTTACCATATATGTTTGTATCTCTAAAAATATACTTTGTAGCTTTCATGTTTTTGAAATCTGTATAAATCAAATAATTCTGTAAGTATTATTTCTGAAATAAGTTTTTTTTTACTCACTCACCTTATGTTCCTGAGATTCATCTACATTTTTATTTTTAGCTATAGTTGATTACTTTTAATTGCTATAGATTATTTCATCATAGGATTATACCACTATATATGCATCATGCTATTGATAGAACTTTGGTTTTCCACTATTTTTCTACCACAAACAGTGCTGGCATGTACAATTTTTACATGCTTACTGGTGTCAATGTATAAGACTTTTTCTAGTTAATATTTCTAGGGTTGATATTTGTGAATCTTAGACACCATCAACATTATTGAATGAGTGAAAATTTTTTCTAAGGTCATTAGACAAATCTCATCAACCAAGTATATGCAATCTCTTTGATCCATCTCTTTGCCAATATTTGATACTGTCAGACTTTTAAATTCTCACCAATCTGGTGGGTGTCTCTGGATTCTAACTTGTGTTTTCTATGAACACTAATGAGATTCAGCATATTTTCATACTGTACTATTGGCCACTCTGATTTCCTTTATGTGCAGTGCCTGTTTTAAGTCTTTTCCCACTTTTCTAATGGGTTGTTGTGATGGCCTGAATTGCTCTGAAAGAAAATCAGAAGAGGAAGAGGGGGAAACAGACTCCCCATTGAGCAGGAAACCTGATGTGGGACTCCATCTCAGGATCCAGAGATCATGACATGAGCCAAAGGCAGCCACTTAACTGACTGAGCCACCCAGGCACCCCTTTACCCAGTCTTTTGATTTGGGTACCATGGAGCAGGTACATAGACATCATGGCAATGTGATTGCTTTGCCCTGAGAAGTATGTCATAAATTCTAAAATCTACCAACTTTTAATCTTATTAATGAACTCACATTTGTTAAGCCTGATCAAATACATAAAAACAGTAATAGAGAGCAGAAGGTATTTGGCACAGTGACAAATTCTTTCACTGGTTTTTAAGCCATGGGATTCATATCAACATTGTTGTTAACAGGTAACAGTGAGAATTGACATTTATGGACATCTATGGATGGTTATTGTGTGCCTGGGCTGTTTTGGGTGTTACCTGTGCCGCCTCTCTGATTCTTGCACCCACCACATTAGATCATTACTGTCATTGGCCTATTTCCCTGGTATGAAAATGGAGGTGAGTAGGGTTAAATATTGGACCCAAGGTCACTTAATAAGTGACAGAAACTTAATTTGAACTTTAGAGCCAACATTCTTAATCTCTACACTTGCATCTTTTGTAAAATAATCATCTTGGAAAAATTGGTGCTACAGAGAATTGTATTTTATCTTTTAGCTCTGAAATCATCAGATTTTTCCAGTCAGCTTACCATTTACTCCCAAGGTAGAAAGTGATGTAAACAGTGAATAAAAACCCAGATTTCCCTCTGAATTCTACATTCTCCATTCTTTAATTCATATTGTATTTGGTGTCTCTAGCCTAAAACTTGTCTCCCCGCCCCATCTTTGTTTTTAATTTGGTTTTCCTGACTGTAATTACTTATCTCTACTTTTGCTTCATACTTGATTTACTAATGTGTATTCAAAGAACACTGGATAGTTTCATTAGAAACGTAATAGCTGAGTTAATAAGAAACATGTTTTATATAATAAGTTAAAGATTTTCTTCATTTTATATTTTTAAATTATTTATTTCTTGGAATTAGAAGTCAAATTCTAAATATCCAAAAGAGTAGTGAGAGGAAAATGAGTACCTCTCTTGCTCCTTGTCCTCCAGCTACACTTTCCTCCCTAGAGAGCACCACTGAGACCGTGATATGGTTTGCATTGGGACACAGAAGGGAGAATTTACTACTTTGTGAAATACGTTTGTCTCTCTTGGATCTTTAGTTTTTTGGTTTTTTTTTTTTTGGCTGCTTTTGAATTATTACCTTCTACTTGTTTTAGTATTTTTACAAATCTCATGCACAGTAACAAGTGCAATAATGTTTCTTTTCAGAGTTTTAATTCATTGTCCGTGATCTGCAGTGTATTTTTGCTGAGTGCCTATCATTGCTTCATCATAAATCTTTTGAAAGGTGAGGAGACAACTTGCCTAACTGAAGTGCACTTATTGCTCTGTTATACTACTATAAGGTACATATTTTTTGGTAAAAAATTATAAAACCCTAACATCATAAAATTTTGAGAATTCTAAGATAATTAGTAAATATTACTGTATACTTTCTTATTAGTAGTGGGTGCTGTGAGATATGTATAAAAAGAGTCTTATGCCTAACATGAAGCATCAAAACTAAAGAATATAATTGCAAGTCTAATTTTTAAGCCTTAGAATTATTAAATATATTTAGTACTTATTTTGTATGTGGTAAAGCTTAAGCAAGGATACATTAGGATGTGGAACCGAGTCATTTTTTACTTAAGTTGAGCCAATGTCGGCAAAAATCAGTGGGCTTGATTCCTTTCAGATCTGGTTTATTTCAAACATATCTCTGGGCCCAGGAGTTGGATCATTAAATTTTCCTGTCTTCTAGGACTGGGAGTTTAAACTTTTAAACTTTCGGTTTGTGTACCTACTAAATTTTCACAAACTGCACATGCCCTCACATTTTTAAGTTGGTATCTCACATTTTTAAGCATGTTAAGAGCTTACAAGGTATGTTGTTTCCCATGTACTGTAAATGTCAATGAATTAAAAGAAAACTATCTTATCTTTTTGAAAGCATCCCCAATAAAATCTAAATGCCAGAGCAATTTGTTATCCATCAGTATCCATTTTTAAAAATACACAAATCAGAGGGATTTCCAGTTATGGCAAAGTGAAGAGTTTGGAGAAATCTCTCCACAACACACAGGTACAAAACTGCATAAAACTGTCAAAAACATCCCCCTCTGGGCTGTGCAAATGGAATGAAGGCAGGCAAAATACTGAGAAGCATTTATTACTGAGCTTCAGGTAATATTAGCAGGATATGTGCAGACTTCTTGCCTGGGAATACTCCCAGCCACGTTTCCATGTGTAGTTTTGCCAGCTTAGCAGAATAAAGATGGATGCAAAACAAACTAACCAAGAGCTTTGCTGCTAGAGGGAGCAAACAATTTCAGATGAGGAGCCACGTCACTGTCTAGTCAAATGAGCTTTTCAAATGCAGTGGAACCTTTTGAGAGTCCAGTGTCCTGTTCCTGTTTGAGGTGAGGTATGGACAGCCAGAAAATCAACAGCACGGTTCTGCAAATAAGAGTGTCAGAAAGGGCTGAGATAAGCTTTGCTCTCATGCCTGGTAGACTGAGAAACTACACACAAGCAAACAGGAAAAGGCAAGACAGACCTAAGAACTGACTTCAGTTCTGAACATGCTTCCAAACTTGTCTCACAGAAGATGGAAGGTGTATAGTTCAAGGTGGTTAGTCAGTCTCTGCCCTAGTCATTAGCTAACTTCAAAGGCATGCAGCCCCAGAAGCAACCTCTAGGAAATGAAGCCAAAAAATAAAAATAAGAACAGAAAAAGTGAGCAGAGACATCAGAGGTTATATCCTGCAGGGGAGACAGATTCCAAAGTTGAAGGCCAGGCAAGTTACAATAGCAACAACAAAACCCTCAAAAAAATAAAAATAAAAATAAAATAGAGCTCTTAATTTCTACAATATATCATCATCTGAGATGTCTAGATCTTTTCAACCACGACTTAAGAGCCATGCAATAAAACAGTGAAGTGTGACTCATGTTCAGAAAAAAAAGGAAATAACACCAAAAATGCTCAAATATTGGATTTGTCAGACAAAACCTTCAAAGTAGTGCTTACAAATACGTTCTTAAGAGTTAAAGGAAACTATGACAGTAGCTCAACAAATAGGAAATATCATTAAAGAAGCAGAAGCTGGGAAAGGAATCAAAATCTTTGAGTTAAAAAGCCCCAATAAATGAAATGAAACAGTCCTGAGATAACTTCAATAGCAGATTCAAAATGATAGAAGGAAGAAAGAATCAGTAAATTTGAAGATAGATCAACGGGGATTATTCATTCCAATGATCATGTGAAAAAGGATGTTGATAAAAATGAGAGGAGACTTGGGGACTTAATAAACTGACCTGCCAATGTATGTTTCATGGAAATTTCAGAAGGAGAGGAGAAATAGAAAGGGGCAAGAAAATAATTAAAAATAATGGTTGAATGATGCCCAGATTTGATGAAAAGCATTCATCTACAGATCTATAAACACTGAACTTTAAAAAAAAAAAGAGAGATTCATACCAGATCCATATAGTCAAACTGTTGAAAATGTATCTGGAAGTCCAATGCGCTATCCATTGCGCTACGGAGCCTGTTGAAAATGTATCTAAAACTTACAGTATAACACCATAGTAATCAAGGCAGTGCAATACTGATATAAGGACAGATGTATCCAATTAAGGAATAGAATGGAGAATGTAAGAAAATCCCCAGACTACATATTTATGGTGAATTGATTTGTGACAGAGGTGCCACGTAATTTCAATTGGGAAAGGAGAGCATTTACAACAACTGTTGAGGCACAACTGGATAACCATATCTTTACCCTCCTTTCAAAAGAATCTAGATCCTTTGCCTTTGGAGACATATCTTAAAAGAAGTTGCTGTGGCCAATGTTGAAGAGGTTACTGCCTATGTTCTCCTCTAGGATTCTGATGGATTCCTGCCTCACATTGAGGTCTCTTATCCATTTCGAGTTTATCTTTGTGTATGGTGTAAGAGAAAGCTCGAGTTTCATTCTTCTACACATAGCTGTCCAATTTTCCCAGCACCATTTATTGAAGAGACTGTCTTTTTTCCTGATTTGTTGAAGATTATTTGACCATAGAGTTGAGGGTCCATATCTGGGCTCTCTAATCTGTTCCACTGGTCTATGTGTCTGTTTTTATGCCGGTACCATGCTGTCTTGGTGATCACAGCTTTGTATTCAAGCGTGAAATCAGGCAACGTGATGCCCCCAGCTTTGTTTTTCTTTTTCAACATTTCCTTAGCAATTCGGGGTCTCTTCTTATTCCATACAAATTTTAGGATTATTTGCTCCAACTCTTTGAAAAATGCCAGTGGAATTTTGATCAGAATGGCATTGAAAGTATAGATTGCTCTGGGCAGTATAGACATTTTAACAATGTTTATTTTTCCAATCCATGAGCATGGAATGGTCTTCCATCTTTTTGTGTCTTCCTCAGTTTCTTTCAGGAGTGTTCTGTAGTTCCTCGAGTACAGATTCTTTACCTCTTTGATTAGGTTTATTCCCAGGTAACTATGGTTCTTGGTGCTATAGTAAATGGAATCGGTTCGAAATTTCCTTTCTGTATTTTCATTGTTTATGTATGAGAAAGAAACTTATTTCTGTACATTGATTTCAAAAGCTTCTGCACAGTAAAGGAAAGAGTCAACAAAACAAAGAGGCAACCCACGGAATGAAGAATGAATAATATTCGCAAATGACACTACAGACAAAGGGCTAATATCCAGGATCTATAAAGAAATCCTCAAACTCAACACACACAAAGCAGATAATCATGTCAAAAAAAAAAATGGGCAGAAGACATGAACAGACACTTCTCCAAAGAAGATATACAAATGGCTAACAGACACATGAAAAAATGTTCATCGTTACTAACCATCAGGGAGATTCAAATCAAAACCACATTTAGATATCACTTTACACCAGTTAGAATGGCCAATATTAACAAGACAGTGAGCAACAAGTGTTGGAGAGGTGTGGAGAAAGGGGAACCCTCTTACACTGTTGGTGGGAATGCAAGCTGGTGCAGCCACTTTGGAAAACAGTGTGGAGATTGCTTAAGAAATTGAAAACAGAGCTTCCCTATGATCCTGCAATTGCACTACTGGGTATTTACCCCAAAGATACAGATGTAGTGAAAAGAAGGGCCATCTGTAGCCCAATGTTCATAGCAGCAATGGCCACGGTCACCAAACTGTGGGAAAGAACAAGATGCCCTTCAATGGACGAATGGCTAAGGAAGATGTGGTCCATATGTACTATGGAGTATTATGCCTCCATCAGAAAGGATGAATACCCAACTTTTTTTTTTTTTAAAGATTTTATTTATTTATTTGACAGAGAGAGATCACAAGTAGGCAGAGAGGCAGGCAGAGAGAGAGAGGAGGAAGCAGGCTCCCCACTGAGCAGAGAGCCTGATGTGGGACTCGATCCCAGGACCCTGAGATCATGACCTGAGCCGAAGGCAGCAGCTTAACCCACTGAGCCACCCAGGCACCCAATACCCAACTTTTGTATCAACATGAATGGGACTGGAAGAGATTATGCTGAGTGAAATAAGTCAAGCAGAGAGAGCCAATTATCACATGGTTTTGCTTATTTGTGGAGCACAAGAAATAACATGGAGAGGGGCACCTGGGTGGCTCAGTGAATTAAAGCCTCAGCCTTCAGCTTGGTTCGTGGTTTTGGGGTCCAGGGATCGAGCCCCGCATGGGGCTTTCTGTTTGGTGGGAGACCTGCTTCCCCCCTCTCTCTGCCTGCCTCTCTGCCTACTTATGAATTTTATAAATAAAATCTTTAAAAAAAAAAAAAGAAATAACACTGAGGACATGGGGAGATGGAGAGGAGAAGGGAATTGGGGCAAATTAGAGGGGGAGATGAACCATGGAGACTATGGACTCTGAAAAACAATCTGAAGATTTTGGAGGGGAGGGGGTTGGGAGGTTGGGTGAGCCTGGTGGTGGTTATTATGGAGGGCATGTGTTACATGGAACACTGGGTATAGTGCATAAACAATGAATTCTGGAACACTGAAAAGAAATTTTAAAAATAAATAAAAATTTAAAAAAAAAAGAATCTAGATCCTTCTTTACTTTACTCCATATATAAAATTAACTCAATGAGTCACAGTCCAAAATATAATAGGTAAAACTATATGTCTTGTACAAGAAATAGAAAATCTTTGTGACCTCAACTTGGCAAAAATTTCTTAGATATCGAAAGCATGACACATGAAAGAAAAATTTGATAAACTGGACTTCATCAGAATTAAAAACTTTGTTTTTTAAGCTTAAGAAAATGAAATCAGTAACTATTAAGAAAATGAAAGATAATCCAAAAACTGGGAAAAGATTTTGCATCTGTCTGATAAAGGACTCCAGATTATATAAAGAATTCTTATAACTCTCTAAGAGGACAAAAAATAAGTCCAATAAAAATGGGCCAAAGACTGTAGTAAACCAAGGAAAGAATATGATTGGCTAACAAACATGTGAATAGATGCTTAGCATCATTAGTCATTAGGGAAGTGCAAATTAGAACCACAGTGAGATGCTACTGTACATTTTCAGAATGGCTAAAATTTAAAAGTCTATCAATACCAAATTTTGGTGAGAATGTGGAGAAAGTCTTTTGCATCACTGGTAGGAATGTAAAGTTCTGCAGTCACTTTGGAAAATAGGCACAGTTTCTTAAGAAAATAAATGTAAGATGGGGTGGCTTACTAGGTTAAACATCTGTCTTTGGCTCAGGTCATGAACCCCAGGTCCTGGGATCAGACCATGTACAGCTCCCTGCTCAGCAGCGAGTCTGCCTCTCTCCCTTGCTCATGCTGTCTCTCTCTCAAATAAACAAATAAAATCTTTTTTTTTTAAAAGTGTACATTTTTCATTCTACCCAACAATTCCATTCCCAGGTATCTACTGAAGAGAGATGAAAACATGTGTCTACATAAGACTTGTCCACAAGTAACACAATAACAACATTATCTGTTGTTCCCAGTAAAAACCTGTAAGTGAACCAAATACCCATCAACCAGAGAATGGATTCACAAAATATGGAATATCTATACCGTGGAGTACTAGTCAGCAATACCAGGGAATGCATCACTGAATATGCAACAGCATGGATGAAACTCAAAAGTATTATGCTAAGTGAAAGAAACCAGCTATGAAAGACACATAATAGATGATTCAAGCTCATATGAAATTACCAGAAAAGAAAAACTGTAGAGATAGAAAAGTCAGTTGCTGCAGGATTTGGGGAAAATGGGACTGGGTATTGATGGCATACCACACACAGGGACTTTTTGGGGGTGATGGAAGTATTTTAAAACTGGATTGTGAAAATATTTGCAGAATTGTTATAAATTTGCTAAAATTCCTCATATTGTTCATTTAAAATGGGAAAATTTTATGATATGTAAATTATAACCCAATAAAGCTTTACAGAAGAAATTGGGAGGATGTACAGATGAATAGATGGATGGATTTATGATAAAACAAGTACAATACAATGTTAATAGAAAGTCTTTGTGGTGAGTTTATGGATATTAACTACAAAATTATTTTAAAAACACAGACTCTTTTCCTTCAACAATTCAAATTTTATATTTTCCCTTTTTCTCCTCAAACTTGTGTTTTCATTACACTTCCACTATAATATTTTATGATAACATAATGCTTCTAAAAATCAAATGGTGTTCATTGACTATCATATTTCTCTAAAATATGCATTGTATATACATTTCAAATTTTAAATTAACTATGACTGTAACCCATTAAATATTTAAAATGTTTCTGGACTTGGTTATGAATGCAAACATCCTAAATGTATTTATTATAAACACACTGAGACAATACACCTCCTTCCCCTAATGTTTTTTCCTTAGCTTATTGAAGTGTAACTGACAAAAATTGTTTTTATATTTGATATATATAACATGATGATGTGTTATATGTATACATTGTGAAATGATTACCACAATCAAGCTAATTAACACATATATCACCTTACACAATTACCATTTTTCCTTTTTTTAAAAATTTTTTTATTTTTATAAACATATATTTTTATCCCCAGGGGTACAGGTCTGTGAATCACCAGGTTTACACACTTCACAGAACTCACCAAAGCACATACCCTCCCCAATGTCCATAATCCCACCCCCTTCTCCCAACCCCCCTCCCCCCAGCAACCCTCAGTTTGTTTTGTGAGATTAAGAGTCACTTATGGTTTGTCTCCCTCCCAATTCCATCTTGTTTCATTGATTCTTCTTCTACCCACTTAAGCCCCCATGTTGTATCACCACTTCCTCATATCAGGGAGATCATATGATAGTTGTCTTTCTCTGCTTGACTTATTTCGCTAAGCATGATACGCTCTAGTTCCATCCATGTTGTTGCAAATGGCAAGATTTCATTTCTTTTGATGGCTGCATAGTATTCCATTGTGTATATATACCACATCTTCTTGATCCATTCATCTGTTGATGGACATCTAGGTTCTTTCCATAGCTGGTGCAGCCACTCTGGAAAACAGCATGGAGGTTCCTCAAAATGTTGAAAATAGAACTGCCATATAACCCAGCAATTGCACTATTGGGTATTTACCCTAAAGATACAAACGTAGTGATCCAAAGGGGCACGTGCACCCGAATGTTTATAGCAGCAATGTCCACAATAGCCATTTTTCCTTTTGAAGTGAGAACATTTAAAATCTACTCTCAGCAAATTTCAAGTACACAATACAGTATTCCTAACTATAATCCCCACCCTGTACATTTAGATCTTCCAAACTTAATCATCTTATAACTGGAGGTTTGTACCCTTTGACCCGCCCCCCAGCCCCATTCTATTCTGCATTTCTATGAGCTTGACTTTTTGAGATTTCACATATTAAGTGAGATCATACAGTGTTTGTCTTTCTGCACAATGTGATATGCTTAGTATGTTTTCTATCTGTAACAAAATGAATGTCCTGAAAGTCATTCATTTTTCAGATTCTCTTCCATGTACTTTTTTTTTTTAAAGATTTATTTATTTACTTGTGAGAGAGAGAGCATGAGTGGGAGGGGCAGAGGGAGAGGGAGAGAGAGAATCTCAGGCAGACTCCCTGCTGAGTACAGAGCCCAGCTCAGGGCTCCATCTCACAATCCCTAGATCATGATCTGAGCCAAAACCAAGAATCCCGGGCTTAACTGATGACACCATATTGGCACCCCTCCTTTTTGGCTTTTTCTCCAGAGAAGGCTAGAATATATTTAAGAGTGGCAGAGCCTTGAGAAGAGAGTATGAGATGAGCCAGCCCAGAGAGGGCAGCTTTGTTAAGTGGCTTTGAGAACGTTTTGCCAAGTGTGTACAGCAGCTCACCAGTTTTCTTGAGTGCCCTGAGGATTCCTCTATATGCTGCATCTACTCCATCTAACCTCTCTTATAGCTTAGAAACACACTGTCATTGGCAGTGTAGGGCGTGAGTTAGAAAAAAATCACCAAATCCTAGCTCAATGCATTTAAAATTTTTTTTCCCACTAGAACTTATGGGATAATATAGAACACTTCAGTAGGTTTGAGGGAATAGAAAAACAACTTTTTGAACTAAAAGACCGAACTCTATCTACCTTTGCCAAGGACAGTTGAGGTCCAGGTTGATGGCAAACGTTGGATGTCATCACCACTTGGTTTCTCATTTGTTCCTGAATAAGAGTAGCCCCCAGGCTAATCGGCACACCACCGTGGAGGTGGAGTTGCTGGGTGACTCACAAGGGAGTCGCTGTGTCCCAACAGGCCTCCACACATTCCGCAGACCCTGGCCAGGCGGTGCCAGCTGCCTCTGGAGTAGCTCGGACTGGAAGCCAGGGAGCAGCCTGGCAGCTGCTTGATGAAAGAGCATTGTTCAGTGGAATCAGTGAGAACAGAAATCATCTATAAACTCTGTTTGCTTCCCTGAGGAGGGGCAAAGAATGTTCATGCACAGCAGACCCGTGTGAGGCCCATCTTGCCTAGTCCACAGTTGTCAGGAAAACCTAGTTTGGGCTCATTCTGTGCTAGTGTTGGTCCTTCCCTTAGCAAAGTAACCATTTCATGCTTCTTCAAGGTAACTTTACTTGTGCTGTGGATGCCTATCTTTCTGGGCATGGTTTTATTCACATATATTTTAATATGATGCTGAGCCATTTGGATAGCCTTTTTTGCTTTTCATTGTGGTTTATGTATGTTTACAGATGTTATAAACCTGTCTGGAGTACCTGGGTGGCTTATTTGGTTAGGCATCTGACTCCTGGTTTCAGCTCAGGGCATGATTTCAGGTCAGGGGTTGCAAGACCCATGTTGGGCTCTGCTCATGGGGGAAGTCTGCTCGAAGATGCTCTCCCTCTGCCCCTCCCTACATCATTGTACATGCAAGCTACAGGGTGTGGGGAGGGGAGAAACAGAGAGAGGGAGAGAATCTTAAGCAGGCTCCATGCCCAGTGCGGGCTCAATCTTCTGACCCTGGGATCATGACCTGAGCTGAAATCAAGAGTCCCACACTTACTTGACTGAGCCACTCACGCTCCTCAAGGCATATTTTGATTTTAAAGCAAAGTTCTTAAAACAGAAATAGAGCTAGAAGAATATATCTAGTCATGATTGGTTCCATTGTTATCTGGGAGTTGAATTCTGAAAGAACAGCAGAGAATGGGGAAACAGGCTTAGCCGAGGATGGGGGGTTTCTCTGTTTTCTTTTCCATATTTGCCTCTTTCTTAGGCCATTTCTTTGTGAAATACCCCACCCCCAATTTTTTCAGATAATGTATTTTAAAAGTATTTTAAAAGATGGTACTGGCACAAAAACAGACACATAGATGAATGGAACAGAGTAGAGAGCCCAGATATGGACTCTCAAATCCATGGTCAATTAATCTTTGACAAAGCAGAAAAAATAACCCAAAGGAAAAAAAAAGACAGTCTCTTCAATAAATGGTGCTGGGAAAATTGGACATCTATATACAGAAGAATGAAACTCGACCATTCTCTTACACCATACTCAAAGATAAACTCAAAATGGATGAAAGACCTCAGTGTGAGACAGGAATCCATCAAAATCCTAGAGAAGAACATGGCAGAAACCTCTTCGACATCGGCCATGGCAACTTCTTTCAAGACATGTCTCCAAAGGCAAGGGAAACAAAAGTGAAAATGAATTTCTGGGACTTTATCAAGATCAAAAGCTTCTGCACAGCAAAAGAAACAGTCAACAAAACAAAGAGGCAACCCTTGGAATGGGAGAAGATATTTGCAAATGACAGTAGAGACAAAGGGCTGATATCCAAGATCTATAAAGAACTCCTCAAACTCAACACCCAAAAGACAAATAAGTCAAAAAAGCAAACACTTGTCCAAAGAAGACATACAAATGGCCAACAGACACATGAAAAAATGTTCATCATCATTAGCCATTAGGGAAATTCAAATCAAAACCACATTGAGATACCACCTTATACCCATTAGAATGGCAAAATTGGCAACACAAGAAACAACAAATGTTGGGGAAGTTGTTGAGAAAGGGGAACCATCTTACACTGTTGGTGGGGATGCAAGTTGGTGCAGCCACTTTGGAAAACCACGTGAATATTCCTCAAAAAATTAAAACTAGAACTACTTTATGACTCAGCAATTACACTACTATTTACCCCCCCCCCCACAAAAAACAGGTGTAGTGAAAAGAAAGGCTATATGCTCCCCAATGTTCATAGCAACAATGTCTAAAATAGCCAAACTGCAGAAGTAGCTGAGATGCCCTTCAACAGAAGAATGGATAAGGAAGATGTGGTCCATATACACAGTGGAATATTGCTCAGCCACCAGAAGGGATGAATATTGGAGGAGATTATGCTAAGTGAAATAAGCCAAGCAGAGAAAGTCAGTTATTGCATGATTTTACTTATTTGTGGAACATAAGGAATAGCATGGAGAACATTAGGGGAAGAAAGGAGAAATGAAGGAGGAGAAATTGGAGTGGAAGAGGAAGCATGAGAGACTATGGGATTCAGGAAACAAACCTAGGGCTTTAGAAGGGGGTGGGTGGGAGGATGGTCGAGCCTGGTGATGGGAATTAAGAAGGGCATGGATTGCATGGAGCACTGGGTGTTATATGCAAACAATCATGGAACACTACATCAAAAACTAATGATGTACTGTATGGTGACTGGCTTAACAACAACAAAAAAGATAGTCATTTGGGCGGTGCCTGGGCAGCTCAGTCAGTTAAGCATCTGATTCCTTATCTCAGCTTAGGTATTGATCTCGGGATTGTGAGTTCAAGCCCCATGCTGGGCTCCATGCTGGGTGTGGAACTCACTCTAAAAAAAAGAGATGGTAGTTGTACATAGAAACATGTTCTTATTTTTTACTTAACTCTGTAATGTGGAAATATTTTTCTTCCTTGCTTTTTTCTTTTCCACTTTCTTTCCTGCATCTTGTTAGTATGCCAAGTATTATTCCAAATATGGATTATCTTGTTTAATGTTTATACTGCTCTGTGAAGCTATTATTATTAGTCTTATAATTATTATTATTTCCCCCATTTTATAAAAAAGGAAAACAGTCTCAGAAAGGTTAAATGGATAGACCAAGGTCACTCAGTCAAAGAGGACTCAGATTCATTTGTATCTAGGGGTTAGGCTCCATAGCCTATGTTTTATGTTTTAAAAACCACTCTGTAAGATGGCATCCGTAAACTCTGAAACTTTTCTGAATTTGAAACATAGTTTTTGTTATATTGTGTAAAAAGATTCAGAAGCAGTGAACTCTTCCTGATTTTACTATTCTGCATTTATTCAGTATCTTTTCTTACTGATTTTTCTCCTACTAGAAAGAACTGGATCATGTGCATTTGGCAGAAAAAGCACTTTCTTTTATTCTCATGTTTATAAGAGAAATAAAATATCTCACTTTACTCAGAAGAAAACTAAGGTAATGTTTCATTGTGGCTTTGTGCCTATTTAAGATATGAATCTGATTCATATCAAACATCTTGGATGTGTCTTCTTTACAGACTATTTCTCCTTTTTTGCATCTCCCATAAAACAAGGTTTAAGAGAATATATTCCAAATTTGTGTTTTGACTCCTGTGGGTTTTTTTTTTTTTTTCAAGAAAAGCATCTTTTCTTTGGAATTTATTGAACAAATCAAAGTTTTTAGGAGGACCTGCTGTTTTGGGTATGCTGTGGCTCTGATTGGAAAATTCTAATATACCCTGATTGTACATTATATCATAAATCTGGAAATATTGTAAGAAAAATGGTTTTAGAAAGAGTCTTTATCATGACATTCACAAACTTTATAGGGTCTTCTTGCAATTGTCTGCAAACATGGGTCTGGTTTCAGGGATCCAGGAGGTCCTGGAATTTTAATAGCTCAGCTTTGGTTGATCTTTAAAGTTACTTTCAGTGAAACTATTTATCTTGTGATTTTCATTGATTAAAATTAGCAGCTTCCTTTTTTTTTTTTTTTTTTGATTCCGCATGGATTTATTGAGGCAATAAATTGCATTAGGTTTGTTGGGTACTTCTTTATACATATTTCTTCTTCCACTAGCTGTATTCATTCCTTCATTCATTTAATACATTTATACCATGCCATAGCAAAACCATGTCTCCTCAAACTAAATAAGATAACTCCACTATAAATTCATTCTGCAGTTCTCCATGGCAATTTTATCACTCTTTGCAAATTAAATGTTTGTATGACGTCTCCCTCACTGTTCTGGAAGCTACAGGAGGCCAGGATCTCTCAGGATTGGGCACACTTCCTCACGTAATAGGCTCTCCAAAAAAATCACCATTGAATGAATAGATCTTTGTGTCCCTTTGATAGTGCCTGGCACTTGAGATTCATTTTATATCTGTTGTAAATAAGTGATCACAATAGAGTGCTAGAGGGATAGAAAGAGAAGAAACACAACATAATCCCCATGTCAGGGGTCCCATACAGTTCAGCACAGAGCAAATAAGTACGAGACCCATAGCCCTCCTTGAGGTGCTGAAGGAAATGAAGAGAAGGACAAGGGAGAGTGGGCAGCAGGGAAAGAAGGCTTCTCAGCAGAGACCTGCCATGGGAAATGATCTGTGGGGAGAGAGAACATGTTAAGTCCTCTGGTGAGAAGGATCGGGGAGAAGGATAAGGAAGACCCAGTGATGCAGAGGTCACTGCAAGAAGTCTGTAGAATTTTCTGAATTGTAGCAGTGTCTTTGCCTCTCTATTTGGGCATTAGAAACAAGTGATTTGCCTGATACCAGTGAGTAAAGAGCCATGGCCAGGTTAGGGGGCTCTTGGAAATTTGTCATGGGAAAAGTGGTTTTCAAAAAGGAGAAAGGGCAGCCCTGGGAGTTTGTAACAAGGCTCTAAAGTGTAGTCTTGAATCACAGGATGCCCCAGGAGGGTGAGACTCGTGTGGGGCACCAGGGTGAGATGCTAAAAGGAATGCATAATAGCAGCTAACCAAGTTTTGTCCTAGAAGGACACAGGATATACATGAGGCAAGCACCATCTATGTATCTCATGAACCTCATAAGGATAAAAATGAGGGTGGCTGAGGCAGTAGCCATGCCAGAGAAGGAGCCAGAGAAGTCATGGTGGAGGACCCCTTCAGGGTTGGGTCACCTGCATATGTGGTTGGTCTTGCACAGTGGCTGTAAACCCAGGATTTCCCAGCATACCCCCACCCCAAACATTCACTTTGTGTCTATTTGGGGTCATTTAGCCTTCTGCCCAGTAGTTGTTTCCCCCTAATCTCCCAGCATAATCTGCTTCATGAGACTCCAGATGGCCCCAGATCTAACTGTTCCATCCTCTCAAGGATGGGAATACTGATAGTTCCACAACAACTCCCAGTCACATGCTTTCTACAAGTAATAAAGTCCGTTTTTCTGCTAGCAGATTGTTATTTTCTCTCATCACTACTGTCCACCCCCACACCACATATTATAAATAAAGCCTGGTCTATAGGCTTCAGTTCTCTGTAAAACAAACAAACAAACAAAAAACTCACAACTTTTTGTCACTATTTTAAAAACAAGAATAACAACAAAACCTCATCAACTTAAAATAAGAAGGGGATTTGTAGAGTAAGAAAGCATAGCACAGAAACTAGAATTTACCAAAAATACCCTTAGAGAGTGTCATCAATAGTGTCAACAATAAAATCCTGGGAACTAGGAATCTGATTCTAGTCATTCATTTTCGATAGAAATAATTATTTTTATGGATGACCGTTCCCAAGTGTTTGACAATTCCTGGAGTCAGTGTTCCAGATGAAAGCATCTGTTCTGAACCTTGCTAAAGTACTTCCAGAATCACTTCTTCACATTCCCACATTTCAGTGAAGAAGCCAAAATGCAGCTAGAAGTAATTACTTCAGACTAAGCCCTGATGCTAATGGTGCTACCTCATTAGTGTTGTGGCTCAGTGAGGAGCCAGAGTGTATTTTTAATGAGTTTAGAATGGTAATAAAATTAAAGTGGAATTGTTGGGCAGAAGGAATATGTAATCCTATTATAGTAATGTCTCAACATAAAGGGAATAGTGATGAGATGGTAGGGGATTGTATTACTTTTGCACTTGTCTCTGCTTTTAATGTTCCTGGCTGCTTAGGATCTTGCCCTTTGGGAAATGCAAACACATCCCTCCCCATCGAAACCTCCCCCTTCTTGCAGGTGTCAGATCAGATTTTTAACTTCTCTGAGGTTTTCCTGACCACCAGAGGGACCTTTCTCTAAAAGCTCCTGGTGGTGTTGTTTGGGCACCAAAAAAGTTGTGTTTCATGCCTCAATTCTGTCTCCTTCTGTGGCAGTGCCACACATAAAACAAACTTGATAGGTTGATTTTATTTCTAAGAAACAGAGGGAAAGCATATGTAGAGAATAAGGACATTAAATTTTGTTCAATAGTTTTTGAGGAATTATTGCATATACAGAACTCTGAGAAATAAAAAAAAATCAAAACCTTTGCTCTTATCCAAAATGTTATTGAAAGTTAATAAATATGCAAATATATCAAACTTCCCAAATATATCAAGATTCCATCCAGAAGTATGTGAATATCTTTATAAACATCATATGAACTTTTTCTAATGTGAGCACCATCAATGAAGGATGGCCTTGAAAGACATAAAATTATTCATCCATCCATCCATCCATCCACCCACCCACCCACCCACCCATCTACCAATTTAGAAGCATTAAGTAAGTGCTAGGTGTTGGAATACAGAAGTAAAAAAAAAAAAAACTGTTATGGTGAATTCCTGCCCTCTCATGGAGATCCTGCGTCTCTAAATGTAGGATGACAGAAATGAAGTTAGAACCAAATCATGAAGGACTGTGTGTGCCATGTTAAGGCATTTGAATTTTATTTTGAATTCTGTGGGAGAAATGATAAAGATGTTAAGCAAGGAAATGAGAATAATGTATGTTCTAGAAAGATGTTTCTAGGAGCATGTGAGGTAATAGCAGAGTGGAGTTGTGGCAAAGCAAGTTTGAATATAGAAAGATGAGAAAAAAGACCATCAAATATTTAAGATCCTCTCTCCAAACTCTCTTTAAGAATAGGTATCTCAGCTACCAATAGGAGAGCTGGAAATATTTCTGGCTGAAAACTGTACCAGCTTAAAGATTTTATTTATTTATTTGTTAGAGAGAGACAGAGACAGAGGAAGTGTGAGCAGGGGAAGGAGCAGGGGGAAGGGAGATGGAGAAAGAAGGAATCTCAAGCAGACTCCTAGCTGAGCACCAAACCTGGTATGGGGCTCAATCACAACCCTGAGATCCTGACCTGAGCCAAAACCAAGAGTTGAATGTTTAATGGATTGAGTCACCCAGGCACTCCAAAACTGTACCAGTTTAAAACCTTTATGAGCATGCACACCAAAGATGAATTAAAACAACTAGGGACTTTTTGGGTTTTGAAAAAGAATTAATATTCAAAGCAAAATGTGGTTATAAGGGGCACCTGGGTGGCTCAGTGGGTTAAGCCTCTGCTTTCGGCTCAGGTCATGGTCTCAGGGTCCTGGGATCGAGCCCTGCATCGGGCTCTCTGCTTGGCAGGGAGCCTGCTTCCTCCTCTCTCTCTCTGCCTACTTGTGATCTCTGTCTGTCAAATAAATAAATAAAATCTTTAAAAAAATGTGGTTATAGTTTTATGCATTTTTATTAAACTTATGTGTAACAAGAAGATATATTTACTTAATTTGTTGGATTAAACATGAAGCTTTAAAAAGTAAAGTGGCATTTAAAAAAAGGGAGTTGAAAATATTTTATGGTTTAATAGAACTGTTTTGTTCTCTCATAGAGGATTTTATTAGTTAGACACACTAAAATTCTCTTTGTTTCCCTCATCTTTGTTGTGTTCTCTCCAAAGAGCTGAATGACCTATTTTTATATAAAAGAATGTGTAAAAAAAATTTCTAAAATTCCATGAAGGGAGTAAAATTTTGTCTAGACATGTGAAGGGAAGAATTTCACACAGACTCCTTAGCTGACAAACCAGAGAAATTCAGAGATCTTGTTCTGTACAGCTGTTACCAACCCTACTGTCAAATGTGGTTAAAAGAAAATAATCTCTTGGTCTAGATCTGATTCCTTCATCTCCTCCCACTCCTACCTTGGAACAAATAGGACATTTTTAGGTTGAGCATCTAGTGGGGTCCATAATTAAAGATTCTACTATGCACATAAATTTAGCTTGTCCTTTCCAGTCTTGATGGCAGATTTATAACCCATACTATCAAAAAGTCAAAATTCTGTTGCCTGTTAGTCCTAATAAAGCAGCAGGAGTTTCCTGAAAGGAATGCTGATGAGCCTAATTGTTCACAGCTAGAGGGTGAAGGATTGGCTTCATCAATGAAATTTAACCTTCTCCTTCCCCATTTCCCTCTTGACTTTACAGATAGGAGTTGGGTTCCAAGAATGCATGAAAGATGCTCAGATTTTCATTAGTAGTGATCATCTGTTCATATTTTGGCAAGACTATGAGATATTGATTTGGATTTGATGGTATAGTGATGGTTAATACCAGAAGTCTGTACAAAAGTGTTGATGTCTGAAACAAAAAATTTCAGTGCTGAAGTATGACTGTTTTGGGGGTCGACCAAATGAGATACTGGAAAGGTCTCTTGTTGGCTTTCTTATGAAGTTCTGTATAAAACAGAATGAAGAGACAGTTTATTTATAAATGTTTCTCTAATAAATATAATATGCAGATCATTGTAGAGATACATTCTTTGCAGACCAAATCCCTTACCAATATTAGAGAAGTCTTCACAATCCACTTTTGCTGTCATTCACAAATACTTCTGAATATCTATTGGGAAAGGTTGTCATAATAGACACTGGTTATACAAAGAGAGGCTTATAATAGAAATCTAGGTACGCAGGACATGTTTATGTGAAAGTAGAAGGTATATCAAAGTGGATGCTATGCCAAGTACTTAAAGACTAGAGAAAAAAGGAGAACCCATAGTAGAATTGAAGGAGATGACAGAGTAGTGAGATGTATAGTATAAGGTCAGGAAAGCAAAGAATGGGAATTTCAGGAAGGAGATGACCAGCACTATTTATTATTATTAGAAAGTTCATGAGACTGAGGACTAAAAATAAGTAAGGAAATTACATTTAGCTATTTATTTGAAGGTCATCAGTGACAAGAATGTGCAGTTTCAGTTGAATGGGAATGATGAATAGGAAAATGTAAGCATAACCTGACATGGGACAAATTCAACATTAGAATTATTGTGAGTAAAAGGGTACTAGCAAATTGAATCCAACCACATATACAAAGATAATACATTATCATGATTTAGTGGGGTTCATCTCAACAGTGGAGGTCTTGGTTAGTAAATGATACATACATACACATGAACAAATGCACATACATGTAGTTGGTTTACTAATTACCATGTTAACATAAAAGATAAAAAATAAAGAAAATACTTATAAGATCATCTTAAATATTCAGTATCACTCCAATTAAAAGTCCACCAAGCATGTTTAAAAAAATTTCTTTTTAACTTTTGTTTAAAAATTTTTCTTTTAAATTTTATAATGCAGGGGCACTGAAGTGGCTCAGATGGTTAGGCATCTGTCTTTGGCTCGGGTCATGATCTCCAGGTCCTGAGATGGGGCCCCATCTCTGGCTCTCGGCTCAGTGGGGAGTCTGTTTCTCCTGCTCCCTCTGCCTCTCCCCCTGCTTGTGCTCTCTCTTTCCATCTCTGTCTCTGTATCTCTCTCAAATGAATAAATAAAAAATCATTAAAAAAATTTATAATGCAAATTTTGGGAATTCAAAAACTTTGAAGAATTGGAATAATTTTAATGAGAAGGAAAGGTTGGAGAACTTATACTATGTGATCTCACAACTCATTATATGGATCTGGTAATCATACAGTGTGATTTTGGCCTATGACATACATGTAGACCAATACAAAAAAATGAAGTTCAGAAACAAGACGCATACATGATTTGGCAATTGATAAAACAGGGGTAATTTCAGGAGGGAAAAGATAGATTTGTCAATAGTGTTGGGAGAATTGAGTATCCTTATCTAAGACCTTCAACCCTTCCCTCATACCATATTCAGAAATTAATTCTAAGTGGATCATAAAAATATAAAAGCAAAATCTATAAAGATTTTTTTTAAAGATTTTATTTATTTATTTTATTTGACAGACAGAGATCACAAGTAGGCAGAGAGGCAGGCAGAGAGAGAGAGAGGAGGAAGCAGGCTCCCTGCTGAGCAGAGAGCCCGATGTGGGGCTTGATCCCAGGACCCCGGGACCATGACCTGAGCCGAAGGCAGAAGCTTTAACCCACTGAGCCACCCAGGCGCCCTGCAAAATCTATAAAGATTTTAAGAGAAACAAAGATTAACATCTTTGTGAACTTAGGGTAGGTAAAGATTTCTTTCTTTCTTTTTTTTTTTTTTAAAGATTTAATTTATTTATTTAACAGAGAGAGAGAGAGATTACAAGTAGGCAGAGCAGCAGGCAGAGGGGGAGGAAGCAGGCTCCTTGCCAAGCAGAGAGCCCAATTCAGGGCTCAATCCCAGGACCCTGAGATCATGACCTGAGCCAAAGGCAGAGGCTTAACCCACTGAGCCACCCAGGGGCCCTGCGCCACCTGCCATAAAGATTTCTTAAGTAGGAGAAATAAAGCACTAACCATAAAAAGAAAAACTGATAAGTTGCTTTTCATCAAGGTATAAAATATCATTAAGTAAAGATGAAAGCAAGGCTCAGACTGGAAGAAAATACTGATGTACATATATTTGAGGTAGGGCTTGTATTCAAAATATGTAAGGAAAGCTTATAACATAGTAAGAAGCCAAACCACCAAACTGACCAAATGGGGATAAGACTTGAACAGGCATTTCACAAAACTAGGAGTGTAACAAACACATAGTAGATGTGTTTACAAATTAATGTGTTACAAATTAAAACCACAGTGAAAACACTATTCACCCACTAGAGTTGTCAAAATTAAAGACCCAATACCAAGTGTAAGGATGTGAGGCAACTGGAACTCATATATTTTTGGCAAAGTGCAAAATAGTATAACTATTGGAAAAGTATTTGGTAGTTTTTTGTTTGGTTGTTTTTTTGTTATTAACATACAATGTATTATTTGCTTCAGGGGTACAGGTGTGTGAATCATCAGTCTTACACAATTCACAGCACTCATCATAGCACATGCCTCCCCAGTGTCCATAACACAGCCACCCTATCCCTCACCCTCCATCCCCCAGCAACCCTCAGTTTATTTCCTGAGATTAAGAGTCTCTTATGGTCTTTCTCCCTCCTAATCCCATCTTATTTCATTTTTTCCTTCCCTGCCTCCCACGTCCCCCCACCCTGCCTCTCAAGCTGCACCAGCTTGCATTCCCACCAACAGTGTAGGAGGGTTCCCCTTTTTCCACATACTCATCAAATCCTGTTGTTTCCTCATTCTGTTGTTTCCTCACTTGTTCATTGTAACCATTCTGACTGGTGTGAGGTGGTATCTCGTGGTGGTTTTGATTTGTATTTCCCTGATGCCGAGTGATGTTGAGCACTTTTTCATGTGTCTGCTGGCCATTTGGGTGTCTTCTTTGCCGAAATGTTCATGTCTTCTGCCCATTTCTTGACTGGATTGTTTGTTCTTTGGGTATTGAATTTGATAAGTTCTTTATAGATTTTAGATACTAGCCCTTTATCTGATATTTCGTTTGCAATTATCTTCTCCCATTCTGTCAGTTGTCTTTTGGTGGTGTTGACTGTTTCTTTTGCTGTGCAAAATCTTTTTATCTTGATGAAGTCCCAATAGTTCATTTTTGCCCTTGTTTCCCTTGCCTTTGGTGATGTTTCTAGGAAGAATTTGCTGCGACTGAGGTCACTTGGGTTGCTGCCTGTGTATTTGGTAGTTTTTAATAAAGTTAAACATGTGATCTCCCTGATATGAAGAAGTGGAGATGAATCATGGGGAGTTTGGGAGGTAAGAAAAGAAGAAATGAAACAAGGTGGGATCGGGAGGGAGACAAACCATAAGACTCTTAATGTCACAAAACAAACTGAGGGTGGCTGGAGGGAGGGGGGTAGGAAGAGGGTGGTGGGGATTATGGATATTGGGGAGGGTATGTGATATGGTGAGTGCTGTGAAGTGTGTAAACCTGGGGATTCACAGACCTGTACCCCTGGGGCTAATAATACATTATATGTTTATAAAAAAGTTTTAAAATTTTTTAAAAAGTTAAACATATACTTAGTGTAAGACTCAGCAATGCCACCCTGTGGGTTTTTACCCAAGAGAAATAAAAACTCATGTTTATAAAAGATTTGTACATGAATACTTATGGAAGATTCATTCGTAATACCCAAAATGGAGACAACTTAAATGTCCATCAACAAGTGAGTGTATAGGGTCACCTGGGTGACTAAGTCACTTAAGCATCCGACTCTTGATTTCAGCTCAGGTAATGATTGCAGGTTTGTGAGATCGAACCCTGCATTGGGCTCCCTGCTGAGCACAGAGCCTGCTTAAAATTCTCTCTTTCCTCCCCTGCCCCTCCCCTGCTTGCACTCTGTCTCTCTCCAAAAAAAAAAAAAAAAAAAAAAAAAAGTCATTTAACACGTGAATGTATAAACAAATTGTGGCATATCCACGTCAAACAAAAAGCTATGAATTACTGATAGCTATAACAAAAATAATTCATCTTTAAACATAGTGCTGAATGAAAGAAATGAGTCCCAAAAGAGCATATGCTATCTGAATTTCTAGAATAATCAAACTTAACCTGTTTGACTGTGGAGCGCAGATCTGTGGTTGTCATGTGCAAGGGAGGATGGAAGATTACTGAATAGAGGCACAAAAGAAATTTTAAGAGAGATGAAAATGTATAAATCTGTCATATTTATCTAAGTGTATGCATAAAATGTGTACATTTTATTTGATGTTATTATACCCAGTAAAGTTGATTCAAAAGGTAAAAAACATGATATATGTCCAAATTTTAGGGTTTGGTTTGCTTTTGTCTTTAATAAAATGGGATTAATATTACAGGTAGCTCAGTGTCCAATATAGCAGGATATAATATAATTAAAAACTAATAATAGAATTCTATTCATTGATGATATATATTGTATTTGAGTTTGGTGCTTTTTAAAAATTTTTATTTTTAAAAAAATATTTTATTTATTTATTTGAGAGGGAGAGAATGAGAGAGAGAGAGAATTTGTGAGGAGAGAGGTCAGTGGGAGAAGCAGATCCCCGCCGAGCATGGAGTCCAATGTGGGACTTGATCCCAGGACTCCAGGATCATGACCTGAGCAGAAGGCAGTCACCCAACCAACTGAGCCACCCAGGCGTCGAGTTCAGCTTTTAAAATATAACCCTCCCCTGTAAGTAACGAAGCAGCTTTTTGGTTCACTAAATAAGATCTTAAAAACCTGATAGATTGTACGTACTAGTGTCTTCCAAATAGTCTTAGAAGTCATTAAAATCTTGTTCTTTCCATCTCTTCATTTTTTTCTTATTATTTTTAAAAAGGGAAGTATAAAAAGTATGTTACATTGGCTGATTTCAATCTGATGAAAGAATTTGTCTGACAGTCATGAAGTAAGGTGAGAAAATTCGAGTTCTTCTATTTTCAGAAAAGGAAAATAGTATTTGTTTTCCACTAAAGAAACACTTGCATCTTGTACACCTTTTTTTTTAATACAAAATGGATGAGTTATGGATCCCAGAGACATGTTCAAGGCAAGATGAAGGATGTGTTGCTGATTTTTATTTTGGATTTTGTTAGTCTTTATTGCTTTATTCTTTTGCATTGTACCAACTTGCGAGAGAATGGCCATTTACTCTCCTGTGTAAATGTCTAGGATCTATAACTTTATGCATGTGTTTAGGTTTTGGTCAAAAAATATATCTTTAAAGATTACAATTTAAAATATGATTATGGATATTAGTCATATTTTTAAAAGGGTAGGAATGGAATTTTTCTTTTATAAGTCAGTTGGGTGAGTTAAATGCTTACTTTGCAAAGCCCTGTGTGGGGAACGCAGGGCAGACACACATAAATCAGGCACTCACTGGTCCAACATACTTAGAGAAACTAAATGACTTTCTCATTTGAACATTAATTTACACATGGATGACTGGAAATATGGCAATAGCATGATAGTGTATCAGTGAGAAAATGAAATAGGCTGCAAATAAAACGGAAGCATTTGATTAAACAAGTCTCTGTGAAGGTCATTAGCAGTATGAAGCTCTCTAGTCCATATGTGTTGAGCAGGAGTAGAGTCAGGGCACCTGCGTGTGCATGAGAATGAATTGTGGGCGCAGAGCCCATGACTGGTTGTGTGGAGGACACTTTTGTTAATCAGTACAGTGGCTTCCCTTCACTGAATGGATGCAGGCTCCAACCCAAGACAATTAGGCTTCTGCCCCAATTGTCACCTCAGCGCAGCATTGTTGTACTACTACTGCACTGGAGTGGTCTGACCTCAGTATCCAAGCTGAATTAACAAGGGCAATGTTGTTGAAAGTCAAATTAGACTTTTATCTTTTAGGACAATACTGTATTACATTTTCCTTTTCCTTCCAGGAAGGAAGAGATTGACAGACTTTTTGGTTGTCCTGTTTCTGTACTTATTCAAGCTGAACCCCTTCATTCCTTGGTGGAGAGAGACAATTGTTTCCTATATATGTGTGGCCACAGAGGGTATAGACCATAGTGTTTTAGTGTTTTCAATGGACTTCTGGTGGCTCTTTCAATAATGGCTACTTTGTGTATTTGCTGGGCATTGTTTTGAGCCACTTACATACTTGATCTCACTGAAAGCCTTTCAATAACACTCTAAGACCAAAATTATGATGACCACTTTCCTGCTGTGGCCTCTGAGACCCAGTGAGCTTCAACTGCTTGCCCCGTCTCCTGGTGGGTCAAGATGCAAATGGGTCTACCTCTCTCCCTGGGCTGTGCTGGGTTGGCCACACTCAGATGTCATTCCGAAAGAAGGAAGCCTAGTTTTGAGAGCTGAGAATGAAGGGAATTACTAGAGATCACTCTAGAAACAGAGGCCCAGAAGGTTTTTCGGAAAGTCCAGGAACTTGCCCAGAGTCACAGAGCTAAAACTGAAGAATTTGCCCCAGGGAAAGGGGTCTTGATTATAGCATTTTAAGAATCAGAACAATAGCTGCCATCAGCAAGCCCAACTAGTGAATAGCTTGGGCCAGTCTGTAGTTACTATGGAGGGGCCACAAGGAGGCAGATCAGTAACAAAACCTTGGGTTTGTGGAGTCATCTGAGCCCCAAGAACACCCCTGGTCGGTCGGTCATTCACTTGCTGTGTGTCTTGGGGCTGTGTGGCTGCCTCCATATTCCATTCAGTCTGGAAAATGGAGATGATGATGCCAGTAATAGCTTCCTACCTGGTTAGATAGAGATTTGTGGGGCCATCAATATATAATCACTATTATTATTTGTAGTATGTATAATACAGGAACCCAGAGGCAATGTCTGAATAATGATGAAAAAAATCCAAAAAGAACAAATGAAAACCTAGTTTTGATAAAGACAGAAAGAGGTTTGGGAGATAAATTTGGTTTCTGTTTGGTTATTTTTGCCTCTGTGTTTGTTTTTTTGTGTCTCCTCCCTGTTGGCTGTGTGACTATGTAGTACCATTGCCTCCCTACCCAGACTGCCTAAGGACTGGGATGCTGTGGACGGATAGCCATCATAGATGTAGGTCATTACAGCTGAACAAATTGGGAGTATTTTTTAATTGATTTCTGTTTACACATTGGAAATATAATTTTATTTGATTAAAAATATTAAATTAGAAGCAAATAGGCATACAGATTGCATGGTAGAACACAGCAGAATTGCTTGTTTCTTTAGCAATTTGCCAATGTAAACTACTTTTCTAGGTCTTAAATATAGATTGTCGGGTCTATGGAGAAATTAGGAGATGGTTTCAAAAGTTACAAAACTGAAAGAAACATATTTCATTTTTATATAAACCATGGTTATGATGCATATGTTACTTCTATTATATTGATAGACATATTAATCAAACTTTAAAATCCCGACATGAATAACATTTGTATGTATATCTTGAATACTCTGTGCTAGGGTCAATGTGGTTCTCGTTTCTACTCTAAAATCTTATTTATGGCTTTCCCCTATGGAGCTAGCTTTTTGTGTGAGTGAAAATTCAAAATAAAAAATAAAATACAATACACATCAAATATTCCAGAAGTGAAGAGTTAAAAAAAAGAATCCACAGGCTGTTTTTAATATGACACAGACCTTTGTCCTCAAGGTAGAAATAATCAGAGTTCTGACTGTATATCTAAGAGCTCTTTGTCCAGGTCACTCTGTTCTGTGTTCCTTTTGCTCTCTGGCCACAGTGACCTGCTGGGGTTCCCAATCTGGGAAACCTTGATGCTCCATACTGCACCGGATAGTGCAGTAGGATAGTGAGATGGGGCAGTCATTTCTATCTCTCACAGGTCACTGGCCTTCATTGCCTGATGTTTGTGTGAGGTTTTGGTTCTGTTTGCTTTATTTTGTTTGTTTGGGAGGAAAAATGAATTTCAGAGGTGTCTGGCAAGATTGTACAGATCATCGCTTATTCCCTACTTTCTAGCCCCATCTGCAATGGTAGTTAAAATCCTCATGCCTTAAATGTAAAGCCACATTGAGCCTGGGAGGTGGTTGTGACCTGTTCTTTGGATGAGTTTGCTTGGACTAAGAAAAAATTTATTGTCTCTTATATCAACAGTATTTGCACACTTTCAATTGTGCTGTGTTTTATTAGGGCCACCTACTCTGCTGAAAGGCTTTGACCACAAATGTAAGGTGATCTATTGAGAAGGAGCTGTGGTCTGTCAGAAGCTGAGGTTGCAGAATGTCTTTTTTGGTCCCCGTGTGAACTCAGCTCAAGAAACTCGTGTGCTTTAATTATTTTAAACTCTATTTTGAAATTAGTTTAGATTTAGAGACAAATTGCAGAAATCATATTAACTAGGAAACTAATGTCAATACAATATTATTAAGTAATCTATAGATCTTATTCAAAACCTGCCAGTCTTACATTAATGTCCTTTTTCTTTCTTTTTTTTTTTTAATGTCCTTTTTCTGGTTCAAGATGTACTTTAGAATCCCACATCAAAACACACTCATCCTATGTGTACATTTTAATAAGTTTTGACAATTTTTAAAAAAAGATTTTATTTATTTGACAGAGAGAGAGTAGGCAGAGAGGCAGGCAGAAAAAGAGGAGGAAGCAGGCTCCCTGCAGAGCAGAGAACCCGATGCGGGGCTCTAACCCAGGACACTGGGATCATGACCCGATCGGAAGGCAGAGGCTTTAACCCACTGAGCCACCCAGGTGCCCCATGTTTTGACAAATTTATGTGTCATGTAGCTACTATCAAAATTAACATAGAGAACATTTTCCCAGTTCTCAGAAGAATCCCTTAAGTTCCCAACACCCCACAAAGTTAATAGTGTTCCTTCCTAGTCCATCTCCCTCACTTGCATCCCTGGCAACTACTGATCTGTGTTCCATCACCATAGATGCGATTGTTCTATTCTGGTGTTTCAAGTAGATGGAATTATCTAGTATATATTCTTTTGCCTCTGGCTTTTTGAGTCCAGTGTAATTGCTAGAAAATTCATTTAGCTGTTGTATCTGTAGTTATTTTTTTATTGCTGAGTTTGAATATACCTCAAAATTTATTTGTTCAGGGGCGCCTGGGTGGCTCAGTGGATTAAGCCGCTGCCTTCGGCTCAGGTCATGATTTCAGTGTCCTGGGATCGAGCCCCGCATTGGGCTCTCTGCTCAGCGAGGAGCCTGTTTCTCCCTCTGTCTCTGCCTGCTTCTCTGTCTACTTGTGATCTCTCTCTCTGTCAAATAAATAAAATCTTTAAAAAAAAATTTATTTGTTCACCTGCTAATAAATGTTTGGGTTGCTCCTGTTAGGGTCCATGATCAAAGGAATGAGACTGATACAAAGCGAAGGTCAAGCAAAACTTTATTTCACGCCAAGCATCAAGAATCACACTGACTGGTCAGGGTTGTCTTACGAAAAGGCGACGAAGATGATCCCGACAAGGTCACTCCCGAGAAGGCCGCTCCGGACGAGGTTGCTCTAGATGAGGCTGCTCCACCTCCATAATCAGAGCGGCTCCCAAGAAGAGGCCACTCCGGACAAGGCCACTCCCAGGATGAGGCCGCTGCTCGATGAGGTTGCTTCCCAGACAAGGCCGCTCCCAAGAAGAGGCCATTCTGGACAAGACCACTTCCCGGACGAGGCCGCTCCCAACAATGAAGAGGCAATGATGACAGCGACGATGACAAGGAGGACAACCTGGATGACATAGACTCTGCTCCCCACGATGCCACTCTGACAAGGCTGCCGTCCAGAGGAGGCCACCACTGTGGACAAGGCTGCTTGTGGCTCGGGGTGGCAAGGCATTTTGTGGAGAGGCTGCTGGCGGCTAGGTGCTGTGGCGTCTCAGACCGCTGGCATCTAGGGGCTGCAGGCGTCGGGACCGCTGACCGCTGGACCTCTGGACCGCTGGACCACTGGTGTCTTGGGAACGCTGGCATCTAGGGGCTGCAGGCGTTGAGACCACTGACCGCTGGACCGCTGGTGTCTCAGACCGCTGGTGGTGAGGGCCCTCTGGTAGCGCAACTGCCGGAGGCTGCAGCTCAGGGCTGCTGAAGGCGGGACTGCCGGAGGCAGGACCACAGGCGGCTGGAGATTGCAGATGGCTCCAGGCCGCTGGAGGCAGGGCCGATGGAGGTGGGACCACCAGAGGTGGGGCCACCAGAGGTGGGCCTGCAGGCGGCTCAAAGCTGCAGGTGACTGAAGGCTGCAGGCGGCGGCTCCGGGCCGCCACAGGCTGCTCGAAGCTGCAGGCTTCAAGGCTGCAGGCGGCTCGGGTCACCAGAGGCAGGGCCGCCGGAGGCTGGAGACTGCCGGTGGAGGGACCTCCAGCGGCGGGACCGCTGATGGCGGTTATAGCTCTTACAAGAGCTGTTTACAGCTCCTTCACTCCACTGACTCTTCCGCTCCCATGGACTCTTCCTTCTGCTCCTGCCACAGCTCTCCTGCTCCCCTGACAGCCTCGCGCACCATCCTTTATGCGGTTGGTTGAGCCCCGCCCCTACACAGGTGGCCAATCGGATCTCAATTCACCCTAGTAGATATATGCGCACCCCACCAATTGGATGTCTCCACCCAGCCTGCCCCGCCCCTGCATCCAGGGTCCACAAGCAAGTTCCTCTGGGAGGGGCAGGCCCTTACAGCTCCTAGATTTGAGGTTATCTAGAGGAGAAATCATAAAATATCCTGATGCAGAGCATTCTCTTAAAAGCTACGTTGGTGAAATTGGTTTGGGCTTAAGGCTTAAATGAGGTTTCTTCTTCCCCCTGCCTTAAACCTAAGATGTCTGGGATCCTAGATCTGGCTTCAGACACAAAACTGGGATAAAGAGAAAGAGAAACTGTATTGAGAGTGTGGGCTCAGAAGCAGCCTGCACAGGTTCAAGCCTCAGCTCAGCTAATTACATGGGACATGTGACCCTTGGCCAATTAACTCACTTCTCTGGGCCTCACTTTTCTCTTCTATAAAAGAAGGATAACAATAGCACCTCCCTCCTAAGGTTGCTATGAGGATTAAAAGGTTAATACTGTCTTCAGAATAGTACCTGGCCTCAGTATGCATTCAGTAAATTTTATATATTGTTATTAAAATGTTCAACATGTACATTTCATTCAGGTTCTCCTGGTTGTTTCTGGCAGTCAGATTCACAGATACGTTTTCTATCTTTTCCATTACCTCTGAGTCCACCACAGGACTGGACAGATAGTAGCTTCTCCATATTTGTTTTTCACACAGAATATCGATATCTGAATTGTTCATCATTTTTGTAGTGATAGAAGTTATAGTTGTTCTTTTGTCAGTTTCCCAAATTGAGCAGCAATATCCTGTTATCCTGGGTTATCATTCTTTCTATCATATATTATTGATTTATTTGTATCTCTGGGAATAGTATTTTCAGTTCAAGTATCCTCCTGGAAAGGCGAAGACAGAGATTTTACTGAGGATGATATGAGAGGTAGTAGAGCGTCAGTGGTTAAAGCCATGGGCTCTTGTTGAGCATGGCCTAGGTTTAAATCTGACTTTACTTACTAGCTGTGGGAACTTGGGCAAATCACTGACTACTTAATGCCTCAATTTACCCTCTTTAAAATATAGCTAACAATAGTACCATTGTCACTGAGTTATGCTGAGGATTGATGCATTAATGCAAGTAAAGCACTTAGAAAAGTCCCTTGCACAAGGTACTTGTTATTATAAAGTAGTATATCCCCAATATTTGAAGATAATCCCAGTGTCAAAACTCTACTTCACTAGCTTAACTGTGCTAAAATTTATTGGCCCCTGCGTCCCAATTAGGAATTCAGAAAATCTGATTAGAGCCATATTGGCTCTTTTTAATCTTCTTAGTGCTAAGCTTACTTATGCACCTGCATGAGTTTATGTTGCCAGTAGAAGTGATTTTGTTTGCTTGGATTCCTTGGAGCTCTGCTGTGCAGTAAGTTTGGGCAGACGGAAATAGAAGAGAAAAAAAAAGACACTAAATTCCACATACTTATAATCATGTAGCTAAGAGAACACTGAACTTCAGAAAACTCAAATTCTTGTTAATTGTTCACTGCTTCTGACCACTTTACCTTTTTGAGCCTGATTTGTAATGTGGGGACAGTGTTTGCTGTCTGCCAACCTTACAAGAGTCTTTCAAAGATTAAATAAGTAAATGGATGGAACAGCCCACTGTAACCTCTGCAATGACATATAAATACATAATGTGTATATTTATGTGAGCGGTTGATATTCTGGCAAATTAAATGTTTAAATAAAAGAGAATTCTCATATATAACAAATAATAACCATTTAGCAGAAGATTGAAATGCATTGAGAAAATACTTAGCTTCTAAATCATTTCAACATATACATATAAGATGCTTTTCTCACTCATACTTATCCATGATTAGGAGAGTCTTTAGTTCTTATCACAATCACCTTCTGATTATATGCCAGATGTTTTCCTATAGTTCTCGGCCTGCAAGGACGACAAGAAGCCTGGTATCGTGTTAATGCTTCATCTCTCGTTTATTTCGTCAACTTCCTTAGCTTATATACAGCAGGGTGACCAATAAGGGGCCAAGCGATGGAGAGAGCCAATGAGAGTCCTGTTACTATGCTGATTAAATTTGAAATAGCCAATGACTATGTCCTCCTTTAGGCGGGCTTCACCAGAAAGTTTGTTGTTTACTTGCAGCGTATTTTGCTGGCAGTGAGCCAAGCGCCATCTTGTAATGGCGGGGACTTTCCCGGCTGGAGGCGGTCCCCGACATCTCCCCCTTTTTTGTTTTATGGCAGAGATCGTGCCTGTCTTAGGTCTTCAGTAGCAGAAAACATCCTTACCCGTCATCAGACACAAGATATTGATGATCTCTGTCCTGTCTTAGGTTGGTATGTTTCTCTACTGATCTTACCCATCTTTGACTACCGATCTAGCATGCTTAGCCATGTCTGGGGAGATGTCCAAGCCTCTATTGACATAAGGGCTTGTACTATAGCTCGGCTCTGCTCTCGCTGCTGTGTTCTCCATTGGCAAACTTTTCTGAATAGAAGCAGAATGCCAATAAGAAGGAGGACAAGATGACCAATTGTACCAGCCCATTGTTTGGTGAACTGGAACATATTGCTGAATGTTTGAAATAGCTCTGGGAGGGAAGCTGGTTGCACACGCATACTATTTAGTCGAGTTAACTCAGCCAGAAGGATTCGTGTGAAATTTTGAAAATTGTCAGACCAAGCACCCTGCAAATACTGAGAGAGCTGTTGGGAGGAAATGCTAATCTGACTAAGGTTAGAGAATTTTACAGGGGTAACACAGAGCGCAGAAAAAGGAACAATAGAACCAACACTCAGTATTTCAGCTAGTGAAGAACGGGGGGAAGATAAAGGAAGAATTAGTTAAGGGTAAAGGATAGAGCCAAGCCTTCAGAATAGCCCATAATTCACGTGTCGCCGTCGGGGGAATTAGGAATATCAGAGTCCCCCATGACAGTAGGAGGATCACGGCTTCCTCTGTCCTCATTCTCGTTCTCAGGGGCCTTCCGGACCCATCTCTCTGGAATCCAAATCGGCACTTCTTTGTCCTGTGGGAAAACACAAACGGAGCCTCTGCTCCAGATTAATACAGGATCTGGGCCTTTCCATTGTCCCATAAGGATATCCTTCCAAAGAACTAAGGGCTTGGGGGAAGAATCCATACGGACTGAATGTCTTTCAGCTGCTGCTTGACTGTTTTTATCGAGCGTCAAAAAATTTAAAATAAATAGAATTGTATTTAATTTGTCTTTAGGGGGCCAGAACGTGTCCCCTATTCCCCCTTTTTGTTTTAAAAGAGTTTGTTTGATGGTTAAGTGGGCACGTTCCACGATGGCCTGTCCTTGAAGATTGTAGGAATACCATGATTTAGGGTAATGTTTAGTTGAGTAAGGAAACCGTGGAATACTTGTGAGGTGTATGCAGGTCCATTGTCTGTTTTTATTTGTCGAGGTTTACCCCAAGCGGCGAAGGCTTGAAGGCAGTGGGAAATAACATCTTTGGATTTTTCCCCAGCATGGATAGAGGCAAATATGACACCAGAACATGTGTCCACGAAACATGCACATATTTTAGTTTGCCAAATTCAGGGATGTGAGTAACATCCATTTGCCATATATGGTTGGGTAACAGGCCTCGTGGGTTAACTCCTAAGGAGGGGGATGGCAAGAGGGTAACACAGTTTTTGCAAGAGACTACAATGTCCCTAGTTTGAGCTTTAGTTATGTTGAATTTAAGTCTGAGAGTAAGAGCATTAACATGAAATAGCTTGTGAAATTGTTTTGCTTGTTGAATATTTTCCATTAAAGTGAAGATAAATTGCTCTTTGGTTAACATGTCTGCAGTGCGATTGCCTTCCGTCAAGGGGCTGGGGAGAGCCGTATGTGCCCTGATATGCCCTATGTAAAAGGGTACATTTCTGTCCCATATAATGTGTTGGAGATTCTTTAAAGTTTCTGTAATGGTGGATATGGTGCTGATGTGACCTACGTTTTCCAGGATGGAGACAGCTTGGACAACATATTTGCTGTCTGATAAGTTAAAAGGTGTATCATGAAACAACTGAAAGGCTTTAGTGACTGCAAATAGCTCTGTAATTTGAGGGGAGGAGCTTTGAAATAAAAAGGTCCAAGTGTTATCTTGGGTAACCACAGCACCCACCCCATTTTTAGAACCATTAGTAAAAACGAGTTTTGCATTATCCAAAGGTGATTGACATGTAACCCTTGGATAAATTAATGGGTGAGTAAGACTAAATTGCAGCCATGGGTTTGCCGGATAATGATTGTCAAATTTTGCAGTTGAGATAGTCATAGTAATGGCCCAATCATCGTCGCATGCTGCTAAGCAAGTTAACTGCTCTTGTGTATAGGGAGTTAGGATGACGTCAGGTTGTTTGCCAAATGCAGTGATGCTAAGTTTTAGTCCTTTCAATACAATTTTAGCTATGGCATTGGGATACCATGGCAGAACTTTTCCTGGAGAGTAAGCTAAATTGACCCAGGAGATGGGACCTTCCTGCCAAAAAACAGCAGTGGGCGTGTGCTCTACTGCAAGAACACAATAATATAGGGTTTCAGAGTAATTAATTCTATCAACTTGGGCAATCTCAAGTCTATTTTGAATCAATTTAACAGCTTCTCGAGCTTGTTCAGATAAAATACGGGGGGAGTTCAAGTCAGAGTCTCCTTTCAATGTCTCGAACAGGGGCTGTAGTTCCTGATTAGTGAGTTTTAGGTATGGTCTGATCCAGTTAATATCTCCCAGGAGTTTTTGAAAATCATTTAATGTCTTTAATGAGTCAGTTCGCAAAGTGATTTTCAAGGGCTTGACCTTTTTGCTGTCAAGCTTGATGCCCAAGTATTCCTTGATAACTGTTTTTAGAATTTTTTCTGGGGCTATATTCAAGTCAAACTGTTTGAAACATTCGAAAAGGGAAACAAGGGCCTTTTCAAGCTGTTCTTCCTGTTTATGGCAAAGTAGTATATCATCCATATCATCCGTATACCAAAACAGAAGGATAGAGCTCTTGACCTTTTGCAAGGCCTGATCAACATAAAGTAGACACATTGTGGGGCTGTTAGCCATACCCTGAGGAAGAAGTGTCCATTCAAATCACTGATCGGGACCAGAATGATTAATAGCGGGTATGGTAAATGCAAATCAGGGGTATCACTGGAGTGTAATGGTATAGAAAAAAAAGCAATCTTTGATATCTACAACAATTGAAGGCCAACTCGAGGGGAGGGCAGATACCAAGGGTAACCCTAATTGGACTGGTCCCATGATAACCATTTGGGCATTGATTGCTCTCAAATCATGCAATAACCGCCATTTACCTGATTTTTTCTTAATGACAAAGATAGGAGTATTCCATGGTGAAGTGGAAGGCTTTATATGTCCTGCAACAAGTTGTTCATACACTAGTGTGTGGGCTGCTTCATATTTTTCTTTGGGCAGGGGCCACTGAGAAACCCACACAGGCTTGTCATTGTGCCATTGAATTTTCAAAGGCTCAGTGGCCCCTATGAAAAACCCAACCCCAGTCCACCAATCCCAGAGGTATAATTACTTAGGGGTACTGAATTTGTAATACCCTGATTTTTCCTCCCTAATCCTCCAACACCTGAATATCCAGCTTTAGTCATGAGGTTTCGAGCTTTCTCACTGTAAAAGGCTTCAGTAGTCAATTTTAGGTCCATTTGAATAAGAATGTCTCTTCCCCAGAGAGATATAGGGATCTTAAGTACATATGGCTGAACCAGGCCGCTATGACCTTCATCATCCTTCCATGGTAATGTAGCAGCACTACACATAGGACTTTGGGCAACCCCTAGGCCTCTAAGGGTTTGATCAGCCCTTTGTAGGGGCCAATCTTTTGGCCAATCAACTTCATTAATGATACTACGATCAGCCCCGGTATCCAGAAGGCCCATACATTTTTTATTTCTGATCCACAGAGAATAAAGAGGTCTATCCTCCACTCCAAGTGTTAGACATGGGAGGGGCTGGCCAGTGGAGCCAAAACCCCTCTGTCCACGGGATTTTTCTGTGTTGGGGAATAGTTTATGACAGCTTGGTAACACTATAATTTGTGCTATTTTATCACCTGGACTGATAACTGTAATGCCACGAGGGGAAGACACTAATATTTTGACTATTCCTGTATAATCAGCATCAATTACTCTGGGGTGTACTATTAATCCGGCAAGGGCTGTGGAGCTACGCCCTAATAATAGGCCTACAGTGTTCACAGGCAGTGGGCCCTTAAAATCCGATTCCACCACCTGGGTTCCCATCTCGGGGGTTAGTACAAGTCCGGTGGTGGCGCGGATGTCCAATCCGGCGCTTCCTTTTGTAGCCCGCCTTGGTTCGTCGGCGGGTAATGCGTGCGAGCTACCTGTTGAAGCACCCCATACATTTGAGGGCCCTGGGGTGATGGGCCCCATTTCCCGTTTTTTTAATTCCTTGGGGGTAGTGGATTACCTTGAATATCTTTTACTGAGCGACATTCATTCGCCCAGTGTGTACCCTTGCCACACCTAGGGCATATGCCAGGTTGCTTTGCTGTTGGGGTACTCTTGCTGTCAGGACATTCTCGCTTAAAGTGCCCCTGAGCTCCACATTTGTAGCATCCCCCAGAATTTCCTTTAGCGCCCTTACGTTGGGGTAGCTGAATGCCCTGAAGGCCTTGAATAATGGCTGAAGCAAGTACTTGTCCTTGAATAACGCTGTCATTAATATCCCTGCATACCTTGATGTATGTGCTTAAATCTTTAGCCTTCCATGGCCTAATGGCCTCTTTACACCATTTATTGGCTTGCTCATAGGCCAGTTGTTTAATTAGAGGCATGGCTGTGTCAACATCCCCAAATACTCTCCCAGCTGTTTGCATCAATCTTGCAACAAAATCAGCATATGCTTCATTTGGTCCTTGTATCACCTTAGATAGTTGACCCTGCAAGTCCCCACTGCCCTGGAGGGGTTTTCATGCTTTGGTAGCGGCAGCCGCAATCTGCATGTATACGGCAGGGTTGTATTGCAGTTGGTCACGTTTACCAGTGTATGGCCCCATGCCCATAAGCATATCCAGATTCCATTGTGGATTGCCTGCCGTGGCATTACGCCGTGCAACATCCTGGGAATGCTTTTGCCATGCTTTCTTCCAGACCAAATATTGCCCTCCAGAGAGGGCTGCCCTTGCTAAATTCCCCCAGTCTTCGGGGATTAAATTCATGCCTGCTATGGACTCCACTAGAGAAATAGTAAATGCTGCCTGAGGGCCATACTGCATGACCGCTTCCTTTAATTGTTTAACTAATTTAAAGTCCAAGGGCTGGTGATACCGTTGATGATTTTGGTCCTCTAGAACTGGGAAAATCGAGCTGCTATTGACCCCCCTCCATGCGGTCTTCCAATCCTCATTGGCAGAGGGATGACATTTACATGTTAACTCCCCCGCCAGGGGATTGTAAGGAGGCGGAGCATCAGGGGTCGCTGCTGAACAGGGAGGGTCTGGTTTTAATTTGAACTTCCACTCTAGCTCCTCCCCCGACATTTCTTCTTCCCCTTCGCTAGAACTACTCGTTTCCGAAGCACTAGATGAGCGTTCTTCTTTCACTTCCTCGAGTGCCTCAGTGCCCTCCTGAATAGCTGAGTCACATTTCGGCTTATATCCTCCCAGGCACCCTCGGACTAGAGTCCATATAACTAACGTTCCCAGCGGCAATGGTTTATTTTTATCCCTCTTCTTAAAATCCTCGCCTAAATGGTCCCATTGGGGGATATTTAGCAAGCCCTCGTCCAGAAACCAAGGCGCCACAGTCTCAACTGTATTCAAGAATGTCCTAGCAGTTTTCGTTTTTAACAGCGTGCCATTGGCCTTTAGAAGGTCCTTTAGGGAACCCTCTAACCTCGACTTTGACAGTCCAGATCCCATAATTAGAATCCCAACCTAATGGCTGTTCCAGGTATACTCGCCGCTAAATCCCAGCTCTAAGGCCGCCCTGCTTCTTATTGCGGACTTGTACAAGTTTCCCACCACCTTTGTCGTGGTTTTACCCCGCTTACCTGCGGACTTCTCCCTTGCAAGATTTTTCTATTTTTCTTAATATTTCCCGGGTCTCGGCACCATTTGTCATTCTCGGCCTGGTATCGTGTTAATGCTTCATCTCTCGTTTATTTCGTCAACTTCCTTAGCTTATATGCGGCAGGGTGACCAATAAGGGGCCAAGCGATGGAGAGAGCCAATGAGAGCCCTGTTACTATGCTGATTAAATTTGAAACAGCCAATGATTATGTCCTCCTTTAGGCGGGCTTCACCAGAAAATTCTTTGTTTACTTGCAGCGTATTTTGCTGTCAGTGAGGCAAGCGCCATCTTATAATGGCAGGGACTTTCCCGGCCGGAGGCGGTCCCCGTCATTTTCCCAAAGTACTGTTGTCTACGTTTTATCCTGGCTCCCATTCCTGGTATTGCCGTCTGGTCCTGGGACCTTGCCTCTCTGTCCATTACCCTAGTCCATGGTAATGTGTGCTGCTAGGACCCCGGAGTGCCACGGTACAAACATTGCACGCCTTGCTCCAGATCTGATCATGCCATCTGCTTAAAGCCCTTCCCTGGCTCTCTGCTGCTCTCGGAATAAAGTCAGATTCCTTAAGAGGCCTCCAAAGCCAGTTTCTTTCCTATCTCTCCCTTTCTTTCACTTACCACTATGCCAGTGGTGGATGCTCCCGCCGTGTTGAGTTCCCTTTGTTTCCTTCCCACATCCCTTGTTCTCTTCCAACCCTCAGCTTTTATTTATGCTCCTCCCTTTAAGTCATCTTCCATCATCTCATGAATTCATCATCCTTTATGTGATAGCTTCAGTGTCATTCTGTCACGCCTCTGGTCCACGACCCACTCTCAGCTTTTGCCTACAGCTTCTCTCAGCTTGCCATGCAGCTCTGGGTTCTTGGGGCTGGTTGGCAGGTCAGTCAGAGAAGCTACAGTGTAGTGATCTGGTCTAGGATCTCTCTTTCAACTGTGTGCCCCCTCTCTCTATGGTCAGCTGTTTTCTATTTGGAGTTTCTAAATTAACCTGTTCTATATAGGCTTCTGTATAGGGTTCTGTTTTATCTCACAGTTTCCAGTATGTATGTATGTATGTGTACACACACACACACACACACACACACATATGCATATATATATACACACACACACACACACACACACACATATATATATATGGATTTTTAAAAAGATTTTATTTATTTGACAGAGAGAGAGAGATCACAGAGAGGGGCAGGCAGAGGGAGAGGGAGAAGCAGGCTTCCCACTGAGCAGAGCCTGATGTGGGGCTCGATCCCAGGACCCTGGGATCATGACCTGAGCCAAAGGCAGACACTTAACAACTGAGCCACCCAGGCACCCCTATATATTTATATCTTAAAATATTTTCAAGAAGTCTCTTTTGGACTGCACACTGTCCAAGTTCATTCCTTTTTTTTTTTTTTTTTAACAAATGTTTGTTTTGTACTAATGGTGTGCCAGGGATTATTCTAACTTATGGAGACACCAAATACTCATGAATGAGGTTTTTAAAATAAAAACCAGTACTCATTATATTACAGACACCCAGAAATACCAGTGAGTAAAAGATATTATGTCTGCCTTCCACTCAGGTCATGATCCCAGGCACCTGGGATCTAGTCCCACAACCAGCTGACTCGTCAGGGGGGAGTCTGCTTCTCCCTCTGCCTCTGCTGTTCTCTCACTCTCTACACATACATACACACACACACACACACACACACACACACACGATAAACATGCACAGACACCAGCGCATATTAAATGCGCTAAATAATTTATTATTATATTGAAACATCCCTGAGACCATTAACCACAGAAGTAGCCAATAGAACAAAAACTGGTTAAAGCTACTAATTGTAGAGAAAATAGAAATGATGTCTCTGGAGACTCTGACTAAATTAATGGTAGAATGTACTGAGAAGAGCAATGGACTAAGCATAAACAATCTGAACCCCAGTTAATTTTTGACATTTTGATACTACCTGACATCCGATATTTCTGACTTTATTTTTCTTATCTATAAAATTACAGGAGTTCATATGATCCCTTTTAATAATAATATACTAGAATTTTTGTCAACTTTTTAATGATTTTAAAAGAATAAAAAAATTATATCCTCACATAACTCCCATATCTCCTATTTCTACATATTTTCTTGTACACAGTTCTTTCTTTTTAACCCACTGAGCCACCCAGGTGGCCCCCAGTTCTTTCTTTTTAAGTAACATGCCAGAACAAGAGTTTAAAATTTCAGGAAGAAGAATTTATTGTAGCTGTGGAGCAAGATATTGAAGGTTAATTGGAGTTTTGGTACAGTGGGGACATTTGTGAGTGTCTTTTTTGACTGGTTGGACAGCTTCTTCCTTTCAGAATCTGCCTCTGAATACCAAAGGAGACATCAAAGGTTGTTCTGGTCTTCTGTAGAATGCCATTGGTGATTAAGGTTTAGATGAAGCACTTAATTTGTTTAAGGTAGAACATTTTAGAGAGAACCTGTAGACACTTAAATTCTCTTTGTTGTTTTTGTTAAACTATAATCTTTCCTAATGTGAGCTGCGTCTTTGCTACTTTGGTCAGCTGAGAAATCTTTTTCCTTACTGTTCAAAAGGAAATGAATTTCTGAATTTTTATTCTAAAAATTGTGAATTCCAGTTCTTTCTTATTAGTAGATGTGAGTCTTTCTTCTTTCTTTTTATTGCTTAAGAGAACAAGGAAAATTCTATCAGTAATAATTAGTGTTTTAGAAAACATTTTATATAAGATTCTTTGTAATTTATCAGTTGTTACTACTTTACGTTAACAAAGCTTTGAAATGAGATAGAGAGTCACCAGAGTCAGTATTTAGGCAAAAATTAACAAGTGTTTATTATTCTGTGAAGGGTTTGGAACTCTACCAGGATATTTTCACTTGAAACACCAAAAATTAAGATGAGTGAACAATTTCTAAGTGGTTCTTGTCTTCCATCCTAATCTCTGTAAAGTTTTTCCGGCGAGATAAACACAACACCAGGTTAAGTGTGTGCAAGGCAAGATTCATTAAAAACACTCTCCGTCCAAGTTTCAGGGCTCAGGAGAAGGGGAGCCAGGAAAGTTGCGCCGGGAGAAGGTGGGCACCCTCAGGCGAGGTTCCTCGACTCGGGAAAGCAGAGTGGCGGAAGTCGCGCCCAAGGCGTGGAGAAGGGGCCTTTTAAGGGGCCTCGAGAGGAGTTCAGGGGTCTTTTGGCAAGTTTCCCTTATTTGGATATTTCGCCTGCTCATCAGGGTCCCATTGGTCCACAGGAGACTGGGGCGGGAGGGTCTCAGATTCCTGCTTGTCAGGGTCCCATGGGTCCATGGGAGCCCCGGGTGGGAGGCTTTTCAGATTCCTGCTTGGGTCCTTGTTCTCCTGTCTGAGCTCAGGTTTTGTGGCAGGGACTTTCGCCATCTTAAGTAGCCCTTTCTTTCTGCCAGCCCAACAATCTCCATATTCCAAACTGGGAGCATTCTTTTTTCTTTTCGTTTTATTTTATTTTATTTCTTTTCAGTGTTCCAGAATTCATTGTTTATGCACCACACCCAGTGCTTCATGCAATATGTGCCCTCCTTAATACCCACCACCAGGTTAACCCACCCCCCTGCCAAAACCCCCGGTTTGTTTCTTAGAGTCTACACAGTCTCTCATGGTTCATCTCCCCCTCCAATTTCCCCCAACTCACTTCTCCTCTCCATCTCCCCATGTCCTCTGTGTTACTCCCTATGCTCCATAAGTGAAACCATATGATAGTTGACTCTCTCTGTTTGACTTATTTCACTCAACGTAATCTCTTCCAGTCCCATCCATCTTGATACAAAAGTTGGATATTCATCCTTTCTGATGGAGGCATAGTATTCCATGGTATACATGAACTATATCTTCTTTATCCATTCGTCTATTGAAGGGCATCTTGGTTCTTCCCACAGTTTGGCGACTGTGAGCATCCTTATTTTTCACCCTGGTTAAGCACTGGATACTAAGAAAAGGAAAAGAGAGCAAGGGAGTGAGAAAAAGTGAGAGAGATCCCAGGAGTGAGGAGTGAAAGTTCTAACTGGAGGAGCAATAAAGATTTCATAAGTTCATTTCAGCTCAGTAAATATTTATTGATCATCTTGCTATAAGTTAAGTATATCATAGTTATCTGATAGTGAATAAGGAGGAAAGTGAATAAGTGAGGAAAGCTCCTTAATTATTCAGGAGGGCACAAGCTTTTGAGAGAGATGGGTAAATGCATTTTTTACTGTTACCAGGCTAATTCTGATAATGGCTATCATAAAGACACCAAAGATGAGCATACACAGAGTTAAGGAGCAGAGGCTCTGTAAGAAGACAGACCTGGTCGAGCCTAGCTCCGCTCTTTATATTTTTGTAACCTTGGCTAAGGTGTTGACTGTCTTAAAGAGCCAGTGTCCTCATTTATATATGGAAATAAGGGTCACTTTGAGGATTACAGGCATAGAAGATTATGTGCATAGATACCTGCATAGATTATATGCATAGATACCTATATGCATTGACACAAAATGGTAACTGAGTGATAGGAAAGTCCAGAGAATGAAGGGATTAAATCCTACTGGGAAATTGTGGATACCCTCCTTGAGATGGTTAGATTTTATTTTGGTGCTGAAGAATGAACAGGTCTCTGATAGGAGCCATGGAAAGAAAAGGCATTTTGGGCGGAGGAAGATATGTAGTCAGAGGTTGCAAAGGATAGAAAAGGAGGATCCAGAGAGCCCGGGAGGGATTTGGGTGTGTTTGTTGTGGGAGAGCCTCTGGATGCCACTCATGCTCAGAATTTGGAGACTTTGAATGCCAGGTCAAAAAATTTGGACTTTAATTTTAGTAAAAGCTATATATTTGACATGAATCTCAGTTTTCAAAGAGTTTCCTTGTAAGTTAAAAAGAAGTTTTTATAGCTTATGAGGTAGGTCAGGAAAATACTACATAATCTCACTGCAATATGAAGAAACTTATTTTCAAGGAGGTTAAATCAGAAGTTCAAGGCTTCAGGCCCAGTAAGTAGTAGACTTAGATCTGGGTCTCACGTCCTTTGGCCTAGACAAAGTGTCTTGCCCAAGATACTACCTCTGCTTACAGTGAGTGCAGATGAAGGTATTGATTAGGGGGCCTGGTGAGATCTGTCTTTTAAGAAGGGAACTCCACTTGGAGTGAATAGCATTGAGGAAAGACACTGGAGTTGGGAAGACCATTTGGGGGTAATGGGTCTTTAAGGTAGTCAAGAAGAGGGATAACAGGGACCTGAACTAAGGAACTTCCAGGGCAAATAGAGAAGGGAGCACAGAGAGAGCCTTCATGAAGATAGAATCAAGAGGATAGGAAGACCAATTAGCCACGGAAGGTGAACTTTAAGTAAGGAGAAGCAGTTTATGGTTTTGAACTTGACCAGACGAGAAGGGGGATATTCATGCTTAGAGAATTTGAGGTGTTTTTATTGTTCCCTGTCTTTTCAGTAACAAACCTTGGAGAAGTTGACCAAAAGTGAAAAGTAACTAATGACATTTGAATTGTTGACACTTCATTTTTGACCTTATGTTGACACAGCACATCTAGGTCTTTATCTCATGATTGAATTAAGTAGCTGAGACCATCTGATATAATGATTATTTCTAGTTCTTTGTTCTTCTCATCTATAAAATGGGGAATATACTGCTTTGCCTCCTGGGCTTCTATTGCATGAGTTAATATATTTAAATCACAACAGTGTCTGGCACATACAAATCGTTTCCCATTATTGCTTTTGGTTTTATTGTTGTTAAGTTTCAGTTCTGTGGGCTGTATATAATGAACAGGCTGACAGGGAAAATCCCGCAGGCCAGTTTTACAGGAGTGAGGAGGAGAGGCAAAAGATTTAGAGAACTCAACCCCTGGAATGAATTTATGAATTCACCTCTGTATGAATTTGTGAATTTCAGCCTCTGATCTAGAGTGGGGAAAAGTCAAGATCCCTGTTGGCTTATTTTCTGTTTTGTTATGAGTTGACAAGGAGAAAGAGAAACCTTGAAATATCATTTCTTCAGTCACTGACCATTCTAGTCTGTCTGTTATTGCCATGGGAAACTAACTCTTAATTAAGAGCAAATTATTTGGTCCCTTGGTTCATTTCATGTGGAAATGGATTTTTCATGGGGTGAGGAAGAATTGCCAAATAAGAGAGAGCCTCATAACAAAAACTCTTCAAATCACTACCCCAAAATACTTTCAGGGAGCCAGAACATATATACCTTAATGTAACATTTTAATGAACATTTTAAATGAAATCCCCAAGCACAAAGTTTGTCATTTCAAAAAAAGAGGAACGACTTCTAATTTCATGAGCCTTCAGAAGTACTTTTCCAACCACTTCCAGCCCACCCAAGCACCTTTTTCCATACTGCCACTCTCTTTCCTTTCTTGCTACTCTTTATTTTGATCCAGTAAAGAAGTCACAGGAGTATATGGCCCAGAATTCCACTACTGGGTATTTAGTGGAATAATAAATACTGGGTATTTATCTGAAGAATATAAAAATACTAATTCTAATATAATATAATATAATAGTAATATAAAAATATTAATTCTAAAAGATATTCTAAACCCCTGTGTTTATTGTAGCATTGCTTACAATAGCCATGATATGGAAGCAACCAAAGATGAATGAGTAAAGAAGATATGGTATATACATAATGGAATATTACTCAGACACCAAAAAGAATGAGATCTTACTATTTGCAAAAGCATGGGTGGAGCTAGAGAATATAATGCTAAGTGAAATAAGTCAGTCAGAGAAAGACAAATACCATATGATTTCACTCATTTGTGGAATTTAAGAAACAAAATAAAGAAAAAGAGACAAACAAGAAAACAGACTCAACTACAGAGAACAAACTGATCATGGTCCTCAGAGGGGAAATGGGTGGGGGGAGATTCATGAAATGGGTGAAAGGCATTAAGAGGACACTTACCAGAATGAGCACTGAGCAATGAGTATAGAATTGTTGAATTGGTATATTTTATACCTGGAACAAGTATAACACTGTATGTTAATACTGCAATTAAAGATAAAGGAAGATGGAAAAAAGATAAAATAAAATCAGATTAAATGAGAGAGAAAGGGAGAGGGAAAAGAAGTTACAGGAATATCCAGAGTTTGGTCTTTGTAGTGTTAAGCTGAAAACAATACCCATTAGGAAACCAGAACTGAGAGGAGGAGGATGCTTAGTAGGGCTTCAACAATTTGGGATCACAGATCCAATTGAGACAGAAAATCAAAGGTAGACTTTTACCTCAAAGAATGTTTAAATACAAATATCTGAAAAATGTTTACTTATAATGTTAAGGGCTGTGAACTCCCTTCAGCCCATCTTGGGACAGGAAATGCACCTACTGTGGGAGAGCTGGCAGTAACTCTGGGATTCCTCCTTGCTGAGCCCCCTGTTAGGCAGAGGAGGGGGGGAGGGAAGTAACAGTGCTTGAGGGTGAATCCCTGGACTGGGATTCAGTTTAGTTTTCCAGCTGCTTTTCATTTTCTGCATTCCATAAATACTAGGACAGTCAGATTTCTAGGAACATATGCCAGGATTGTTGGTAGGATGCAGGAAACCTGATATTGGGAGAGAAAGAAGGAAGAGTAGGAAAAGAACACGTGTGGCCTGAGTGAGCTGGTTGCTTCCTCTCTGTGCCATTTGGGTACATTTGACTACTATGAAAGACATGAGACCACCTATATTAAAATAGAAGCTTCTTTTGGAGTTACTGATTCACTCTGGTAGTCAGGCCTTACAGAAGGATTTTCCCAGAGAGGGCTCATTCAAGTTTAGAATTTTGAGGGAAGTGGGGGAAAATACTTTAAGGAAAAATTATATTTAAAAAAGAGTGAGGTGCTGGGGCACCTGGGTGGCTCAATTAAGCATTTGCCTTCAGCTCATGTCATGATCCCAGGGTCCGGGGATTGAGCCCCACATCAGGCTCCTTGTTCAGTGGGAGCCTGCTTTTCCCTCTCCCTGCTGCTCCCCCTGCTTGTACTCTCTCTCTCCCTCTCTGTCAAAAAATATATATAAAATCTTAAAAACTTTAAAAAACAAAAAAAAGAGTGAAGTAGTGAAGGTAAAGTTAAAATGTGTGGACAGTAATGGTAAGAGAAGTTTGTAGGATTTTATTATTAGATGCAACTCTTTTTATCTCCTCTCTGTCCTTTAATATGTAGTTAATTTGCTTGTAGTTTACACATAGTAATTACCTCTGATATAACCAAAGAGTTTATGCAAAATTTGACATTGAAAAGAAAGTAAATCATCACATAATTTAAAATCATGGTCCTGAAGATCATATAGAAAATATGACACAAGATGCGAAGTAGGTGGCCACTAAGCCCACCTTTGGTGTTTATTAACTTTGTGACTTTGGGGAAATCACATAACCTATCCTAACCATAGTAACCCCTCTGTTTTTAGTATAAGGAATAGGTCTGTTTGGGAGATATTTAATAACACTAAATAACTCCTTCATTCTTCAGAATAGAATTATAAAGTCGATACTATTGTTGTCCCCATTTTATAATTGAGAAAAGTACAGAGGTGTAGAGAGGGTAAGTAACTTGCCCAAGATCTCCCAGATGGTAGGTAGCAGAGCTGGGGAATTGAAACACAGCTGGTCTGGCTCCAAGACCATACTGTTAGCTTTGGTCCTTGTTGATTTGCCAATAGGCCCCCATACATAGAGGGGAAGGATTGGTGGAAGAAAGAGGCAGGCTACTCCAGATTGGCAGGTGGACAAGTTTAATGAGCAACATGGTCTAATAATGTGATGTAATAGCAATGGATATTTGCCCACCTATTTCAAGTTGTTTGGTCGGTAAATGGTTCTGCAAACCCAGTCATTCCCTTGGGTTGTTGTCTCATAGTCAGTCAGTTGAGGAGGCCAGCCTTGTGTGATGTTAAACTTTCCCAGAAATTCCCTATCAACAGTTACATATAAACTGTGATTATTTACCAAACATTGAAACATATTTGTGGGAGAAGAGACTTATCCTAAAAATGAAATGAAATAGAGATCAGTTTTTAAGAAAGAGGGAGGATCATGTGTTTAGAAAATACCCTAAATAATCTTGCATAGAATAAAGATGCCACTGCCTGCTCTATAAGTCTTTGTGTTTGCATGTGTTACTATGATGAAAGTTGTCAACCTTCAATCCATCTGTTCTTTGAATAATTTACTTTCTAAAGCCCATTTTACTATCAGTTTTCCTACCAGTTTTGTAGTTGGCATGCCTACCGAAATGTCTTTAAGAATTTAAGTTTAGTCTGAAAATTTGCCAATTACCTGGGTCTACCTTAAACAAGGACATTGGATAAGTGGGAAATGGAAATGATGTTAAATTCTTGCACATCTACTATCACACCAACATTGGACCTATGCCACACCTTTATCCCAATTTTTGGATTTGGGCCGTTCTATTAATAAGTCTGTAATATTTATTTTTAAAAATCCAACCATGACTACTTCAAACTATAATTCCTCATCTTTGGTTCAAGCAAAAAATGCCTAGCAACTCCAAAGGGACAATGTAATTGGTCCTGACAGAAATGAGAAGAATGCCCAGATTCGAGTATGAACAATGCTCATCACAACAGCAGTGTCACCTCTGCCTCTGCAGTCTTCCTGCCCAAGGTAGTCACAGTGTCCCACTGGTCAATGAGATAAAAAAAAAAAAAAAAAAAAGAAAAAAGAAAAATCTTCCCTTTCATTTTATAAAATAAAAGTTTATTTTATTAGCTATTTGTCTCAACTCGTTCAAAAATTGGCCTTGTTCCAACTGTTCTCATTGCAAGAAACAACAACATTATACATCACATTGAAAATAATTTTCAGAAGGCTGCATGAGTAGGATGGTTAAGAACTTGAACTTTGGAGGGCTTCTGGGTGGCTCAGCCAGTTAAGCATCTGTCTTTGGCTCAGGTCATGATCCCAGAGTCCTGGGATCCAGGCCTACATCGGGCTCCCTGCTTAGTGGGGAGCCTGCTTCTCCCTTTCCCTCTGCCTGCTGCTCCCCTGCTTGTGCTCTCTCTCCTTCTCTCTCTCTCTCTGTCAAATAAGTAAATAAAACCTTAAAAAAAAAAAAGCTCAGATTTTGGATTTGAAAGCTTGCCTCTTGCAATTTCCTAGTGCTGTGACCCTGGACATATGGATTAACTTCTCTAAGCCTGGACCTGCCTGTAAGGGGTGGGATCGCAGGAAATGATATCTGCATCCTAGAGTGTTCTGAGACTAATGTAAAATGGAAAGCATTTAGCACAACCACGGGAAGGGCACATTAGCCAGCAGCTGCTACCTTTATCAGCTTTGCATTTGCCTCATCACCGTCGCTACTTGCTCTTTCTTTGGCCAGGTACTTCCAGCCTTCCTACCCAGTCCATCATGAAGATAGAAATACTCACCCCAAGGGTTGTCTGTAAAGTGCCTTGAGGTGTCCAGAAAGGTGTATCACTCTACCAAGTGGTTATTTACTCCTCAGATTCTTGTTCTGTAGAGTAAGAGTTTGCTTTTGCTGCTGTATTTCTGCATGGAAGGGTCCACGGTACTCTTCAGAGCAAAAGAATCCAATTTCACTGGTCCCTAAAATTTTTTTTTTTCTTTAAGTCAAGGAAATTTATTTCCTGAGGTCATGATATGGGAAGTAGAGTCAGCCACAGCTGTGGAACTCTCATAGCAGAGGCCGGAGGCTGCCGACATGCTGGACAAGCCAGGGCACTTAGAGGGAAATGTCCAATTACCTCCATTAGTGTTCACAACAGTGGAAAGCCATCCCAGAGCAAAGGTGTCAGGGAGCAGATCCTGAGTTCAGGTAAGATGCTGGCACCCCTGGCTTCACTGTGAGACCTCAGGGAGGGGGAAGTATGAACAATGTATGGAGGGTCCAGACTGAGACAAACCATATGTGGTGGGGTTTGGTTCAGTAGGCTGGAGAGGTTTCTGCTCTTTGGTCATTATCATTTGGGGCCCTGTAAGAGAGTTTTGGGTACCACCTGAGCCCCAAACCTGGAAAACTCTTCGGAGCTGCTCATTTTAGGAGTCTTCTTGCTGCTGTTGGCAGTCCAGGGTGCATCCCGTACCACAAAGCCCTTGGAGGGCTCCTTGGACTCCTCATGGGCTGGTGGCTTCACGTACACCTGTGGTGCATCGCTGTCAACCCCATTGGCCAGATATTTGTCCACTAGGTTGAAGATGTGGTTGTTGGCTTCCTCCACATTCTCTGGGAACCCCATCACAGTGATGCAGTCTTGCTTAACATTTTTGCAATGTCAGTAGAAATGACATTTGAAACCTCATCTAGGTATTTGTTGGGCAGTTTTAATAATCTTAACAATGTTATATTTTGGTTTTGTACTTCAAGGAAAGAACAGTGACATTCTGTTCAAGGTGTGGAAAAGAGTGGAACATAGAAATTAATAGCTATTTTTGCAAAAGATCCACTTTGTATGTCACCATTTGTCCATAAGAGTTCTATAAGTATTAGGTCAGGGGTATGTTGATAAATGAATCTGATTCAATGATTGGCTTTTATAGAAATTGATCGCATTGTTGGTTTGGTTATGGGCTATTTAAATATTCAATTATGTGGTATATATGCCATAGGGTATTTATATTTATTTATTATTTTTGGCATATAAAATTGGCATTTAACATATAAGTTTCAGGTATACAACATTATAATTTGACAACTGTATGTACTACAAAGTAATCACCACCAAATGTCTAGTTACCATCCATATGGTGTTTATATGGGAAGTGGTATAAATAGTGCTAAATTAGTTTACTTGGGGGATACATTTGTTCCTTTGCATTTAACCTCACCTTGAGGTCTACTTTTTAAAAATTGGAACTCAAGAGCTTCATTTATGGAATAAGTTTTGATGGATATTTATTGATTGTCACCATGCTATCAGCGATGATTGTAACAAAAATCATGAAAATTGTATATAGAGGCATCCAATAACCTCTTTTATGTTCTTGTTCTTTCAGAACCTCTAAAAAAATAAAATAGATTAAAAAATTTTAAAAAACTCTAAAATTGGGGTGCTTGGGTGGGTCAGTTGTTTAGGCTTAGTTGGTTTGGCTCAGGTCATGATCTCAGGGTCCTGGGTTCAAGTCCCACATTGGGCTCCCCCTGCTGTGTGGAGAGCCTGCTTTTCCTTTTCCCTCTGCCTGCCATTCCCCCCTGCTTGTACTTTCTCTCTCTGTAAAATAAATCTAAAAAAAAAAAAAAACCCAAAACCTCTAAAATAAATTCTGAACAGCACACAGAGAGCAAGAGGCAATTATTTGAGAGTGAGACTAGAGTAGGGTAGGGTTTCATTTGAGGAAGTGAAATATCAATGAATATCAGCATCTTAATTTCTATGCCACTGAAACTATTTGCAGTGGTATCTAATACAAGTAATATAATGTCATGTTTAATAAGATGTTCACATTTCAAATTATTTCCCATTTGTCATAGAACTTCTTCTGATGCCTATTTTAGCTACTTTAGAATGATTGAAATGATAGGTTTTCTATTATGTGATCCAAAGTTACTTACAAAGTCGACCTTAACAACAGTCTCTAGCAGTGTTGTGCCAGCCCTGTCTGATAGGCCAACTTCTATCGTGCGTGACTTAGTGGAAGTTGAGAGGAACAGCAGAATAGATGATGGAGAGTCACAGGCTAATGAGATAAAAATGAAAATTGCTGAGCACGGTGGCTGGTCCAGGGGAAGCTGTTCCATCTGTGAGACTTTTTATTGTTACTTGTGGTGGTTATATTTATATTTTTTGTCTCTAAGGCCATGATAAATTTCCTTGTGAAATAACATTCTCTCTCTCTCATACACACATACATGCACACTCACAGGAAAGAAATTTGCCTTATCTGGATCTTGTTTTCTGGTTATTTTCTCTGATTTTTAAATAAGTTAAGCATCTCTATAGGAATAAAAAAATGTAATGAATGTTATATTTTATCTCTTTTAACATTTACTATCATATGTGAGGGTTATATTCCATAATATTAAGATATTCCCAATGGTATGTTTATTGTTCTATATATGAATTTTATATATATAAATATGTTTATGCACACACACACACAAACACACACATATATATCTTTTAAAAACACTTATCACCTGGATTTTCTCCATGATGTAGGCATTAAGGGGATAATTCAAAATTTTTCACAGAGTTGAGCAATTTTAGAGATTGCTTTTATTATTTATCATATTAGGGAAGGTAAAAATATAAGATATATAGGTTTTCTGTCTTTCTGTTTTATTTTTCTTACCTAAGCAATTCTAAAAAGTAATCAATATGGATTTAGTAAAAAAAAAAAAAAAAATGGTGGTTCTTCTGTCTTGTCATTACATTTTTGCTATTACAAACTTATGTCATTTATTATTTAATACAGTTTTTCAAATTGTTTAATCTTTATTCTTTTTTTTAAAAGATTTTATTTATTTATTTGACAGACAGAGATCACAAGTAGGCAGAGAGGCAGGCAGAGAGAGAGGGGGAAGCAGGCTCCCTGCTGAGCAGAGAGCCCGATGCAGGGCTTGATCCCAAGACCCCAAGATCGTGACCTGAGCCAAAGGCAGAGGCTTAACCCACTGAGCCACCCAGGCGCCCTGTTTTATCTTTATTCTTAATTTGATATCTACAAAACTTGACATTGTAAACTGATGAGGTTTTCAGATATAGTGATATTTTCCATTTTTAATCTATTTTTCTTCAAAATATATTGTTAGTATGTTATTTGGGACAGATGCATGCCATATTGTTAGATATTTATTATTTAATATGACTTTATGCATAAATTTATTTGATTAATTGTAATCTTATTAATTTGTCCTTATTTTTTGCCATGGTAAAAAACACCAGATTTTTTTAAATTTGTTCAGATATAACAGACTTTAAATTAATGTGGCCTTTAGCCACTTATATTTTAAGTATGTCTCATGTAGGCATCAGATTGTTGAATCTTGTTTTTATGCCAGTCAGTGACCCCTGCTTTATATTGGGGTTTCACTCATTTGTCTTATACATTTTAATTGATAACTTTCTACCACTTCCTTTGCCCTGTTTGTTTTTCCTTAATGCTGCCTTCTTATATTCCATCTTATAATATTCCTGCAGCAGATTTTAAACTTTTTAAAAAGTTTTATTTAAAATCCAGGTATTTAACATACAGTGTAATGTTAGTTTCAGGTGTACAATTTAGTGATTCAACACTTCCATACATCACCTGGTGCTCATCACAACAAGTGCTTCAGACCCATCACCTGTTGCACCCATCCTCCCACCCATCTCCCCTCTGGTAACCATCAGTTTGTTCTTTGTAATTAAGAGTCTGTTTTTTGGGGGGTGCCTGGGTGGCTCAGTGGGTTGAAGCCTCTGCCTTCAGCTCAGTCATGATCCCAGGGTCCTGGGATCGAGCCCCGAATCGGGCTCTCTGCTCGGCAGGGAGCATGCTTCCCTTCCTCTCTCTTTGCCTGCCTCTCTGCCTACTTGTGATCTCTGTCTGTCAAATAAATAAATAAAATCTTTAAAAAAAAAAAAAAAGAGTCTGCTTTTTGGTTTGCCTCTCTCTCTCTACCCTATGCTCATTTGTTTTGTTTCTTAAATTCCACATATGAATGAAATCATGTAGTTTTGTCTTTTTCTGACTGATTTACTTTGTTTAGCATAATACTGTTTAGATTCCTCCATGTTGTTGCAAATGGCAAGATTTCATTCTTTTCCATGGCTGAGTAATATTCCACTGTTCCACTCTGTGTGTGGGTGTGTATGTATCTCACATCTTTATCCATTCATCATTTGATGAACATTTGGGCTCTTTCCATGATTTGGCTATTGTAGATAATGCTACTATAAACATCAGGGTGCATGTATCCCTTTGAATTAGTATTTTTGAATTCATTGGGTAAATACCTAGTAGCGTGATAGCTAGATGGTGAGGTAGTTCTATTTTTAACTTTTTGAGGAAACTCCATACTGTTTTCCAGAGTGGTTTTACTAGTTTGCATTCCCACTAACAATACAAGAGGATTCACCCTTCTTCATATCCTCACCAATACCTTTTGTTTCTTGTGTCACTAATTTTAGCCATTCTGATGGGGTGTGGTGGTATCCCATTGTAGTTTTGATCTGCATTTCCCTGATGATGAATGATGTTGAACATCTTTGCATGTGTCTGTTGGCCTTCTGCTGTCTTCTTTGGAAAATATCTGTCCATGTCTTCTGCCCATTTTTTTAATTGGATAATTTTTTGGTGTTCAGTTCGATAAGTTCTTCGTAGATTTTGGATACTAACCCTTTATCAGGTATGTCATTTACAAATATTTCTTGCATCTAGTAGGTTGCATTTTAGTTTTATTGATTGTTTCCTTTTATGTGCAGAAGCTTTTTATTTTGATAAAGTTGCAATAGTTTATGTTTGCTTTTGTTTTCCTTGCCTCAGGAGACAAATGTATTAAAAAGTTGCTATAGCCAATGTCAAGGAGGTTGCTGTCTGTGTTCTCTAGGATTTTAATGGTTTCCTGTCTCACATTTAGGTCTTTCATCCATTTTAGTTTATTTTTGTGTGTGATATAAGAAAGTGGTCCAGTTTCATTCTTTTGCATGTTGCCATCCAGTTTTCCCAACACCATTTGTTGAAGGGATCTTTTTCCTCCATTGGATATTCTTTCCTGCTTTTTTGGAAATTAATTGACCATATAGTTGTGATTCATTTCTGCATTTTCTATTCTGTTCTATTGAGCTGTGTCTATTTCTGAGTCTGTACCATATTTTTTAAATTTTTTAATTTTTTATAAACATATAATATATTTTTATTGCCAGGGGTACAGGTCTGTGAATTGCCAGGTTTACACACTTCACAGCACTCACCAAAGGGAAATCATATGATAGTTATCTTTCTCCGCTTGACTTATTTCACTAAGCATGATACACTGTAGTTCCATCCACGTTGTTGCAAATGGCAAGATTTCATTTCTTTTGATGGCTGCATAGTATTCCATTGTGTATATATACCACATCTTCTTGATCCATTCATCTGTTGATGGACATCTAGGTTCTTTCCATAGTTTGGCTATTGTGGACATTGCTGCTATAAACATTCCGGTGCACGTGCCCCTTTGGATCACTACGTTTGTATCTTTAGGGTAA
>NC_081562.1:64705852-64706550 GCF_022355385.1 Mustela nigripes
CCCAACAACAGTGTAGGAGGGTTCCCCTTTCTCCGCATCCTCGCCAGCATCTGTCATTTCCTGACTTGTTGATTTTAGCCATTCTGACCGGTGTGAGGTGATATCTCATTGTGGTTTTGATTTGTATTTCCCTGATGCCAAGTGATATGGAGCACTTTTTCAAGCGTCGGTTGGCCATCTGGATGTCTTCTTTGCAGAAATGTCTGTTCATTTCTTGATTGGATTATTTGTTCTTTGGGTGTTGAGTTTGCTAAGTTCTTTATAGATTTTGGACATTATCCCTTTATCTGATATGTCGTTTGCAAATATCTTCTCCCATTCTGTCAGTTGTCTCTTGATTTTGTTAACTGTGTCCTTTGATGTGCAAAAGCTTTTGACCTTGATGAAATCCCAATAGTTCATTTTTGCCCTCGCTTCCCTTGCCTTTGGCGATGTTCCGAGGAAGATGTTGCTGTGGCTGAGGTCGAAGAGGTTGCTGCCTGTGTTCTCCTCAAGGATTTTGATGGATTCCATTCTCACATTGAGATCCTTCATCCATTTTGAGTCCATTTTTGTGTGTGGTGTAAGGAAATGGTCCAATTTAATTTTTCTGCATGTGGCTGTCCAATTTTCCCAACACCATTTACTAAAGAGGCTGTCTTTTTTCCATTGGACATTTTTTCCTGCTTTGTCGAAGATTAGTTGACCATAGAGTTGAG
>NC_081562.1:64711550-64760884 GCF_022355385.1 Mustela nigripes
AAAAACGTTAAAAAAAGAAAAGGGTAAAAGTTAAAAAAATTTTAGCAGAAGAAGAGAAAAAAAATGAAAAAGAAAAAAATTAAATTAACTGCAAGACTAAAAAAATCACAGGGAGAAAGCCATGAGTTCCGTTCTTTGCTTTCTCCTCCTCTGGAATTCTACTGCTCTCCTTGGTATTGAAACTGCACTCCTTGGTAGGTGAACTTGGTCTTGGCCGGATTTCTTGTTGATCTTCTGGGGGAGGGGCCTGGTGTAGTGATTCTCAAGTGTCTTTGCCCCAGGCGGAATTGCACCGCCCTTACCAGGGGCTGAGTAATCCGCTTGGGTTTGCTTTCAGGAGCTTTTGTTCCCTGAGCACTTTCCATAGAGTTCCGGAGGACGGGAATACAAATGGCGTTCTGGTCTCTGGCCCGGAGGAGCCAGAGCCCGGGGCACCACTCCTCAGTGCGCCCTCAGAGAACAGCGCCCAGTTGCTCCAGTCTGCCTGACCTCCGGCTGCGCTCCGAGCTCACGGAGGCTGCGGTTGGTTCAAGGTAAGCCTGAGCTGTGAGCTTACTCTTGGCTCTGTCTCTGTAGCCAGCTTTCCCATTCCAATACCTGCAAGCTCTGCGACACTCAGACACCCCTGATCCTTCTGTGACCCTGTGGGACCTGAGGCCATGCTGACCCCACGTGGGCTTTGCCCCGGTTTAGCCTCTGGAGCGATGTCCCTCAGCGGAACAGACTTTTAAAAGTCCTGATTTTGTGCTCCGTTGCTCCACCGCTTGCTGGGAGCCGGCCCCTCCCCCTGGGTTGTATCTTCCCGTCGCTTTGGATTCACTTCTCCGCGAGTCCTACCTTTCAGAAAGTGGTTGTTTTTCTGTCTCCAGAATTGTTGTTCTTCTCTTCGATCTGCAGAAGGATTTGCAGGTGTTTGCAATCTTTAGATAAGCTATCTAGCTGATCTCCTGCTAGCTGAAGTAGTCTCAGCCTGCTACTTCTCCGCCATCTTGACTCCTCCTGGCAAGTTCTTCATTCTTGATGTCAGTTCTGCTCCTAATGGTCTTCTCTGATGCTTGACTGCTTTTATAGGATTTATAGATTTCACACAGCTTTTCCTTTTAAGGTTGTATTTATTTATTTGAGAGAGAGGGGGAGAGAGAAAGAGCAGGGGAGGGGCAGGGAGGAGGGAGAAGCAGACTCTCTGCCTAGCACATAGCCCAACATGGGGTTTGATCTCAGGGCCTCTGGGATCATGACCCGAGCTGAATGCAGTCATTTAACTGACTGAGCCACCCGGGTACCCCACACAGCTTTTAATAGCATCTTTGCTCTTGTTTTGGTAATGATTATGTCTTTCTTTAAAGTAGTGAGTGTCAATTGCTCTATAATAACATAAGCAGTTTCTACATGATGGTTGTTTTGTCTAACTTCCTATCTCTTTAGTATTTGCCCTAAAAAAATCTTGGCTTTTCAAAAATCTTATTTTTCTTCTATGTATAACTTGTTGATATCTCCTTTTATAGTTTCTTTTTAAAATAATATCTTCTTATGAGTTTTTCTTTGAGTTTCCTTCTCTTTTAGATTCTCTTTTTCTAAATTTAGCTAAGAAGTCATTTGTTTTTCAGTCTTTTCCAGAAGCTTCTTTCTTTTGCTTTATCTAACCTGAAGAGAAAAAAACCCCAAGACATTGTGGTATGCTTATGTAAAAAGGCAGAGAATGCTTGCCATCCCCAACTAGTCTTTCCATTATCTTCATCTTAAACACATATATATAGAGAGAGTGGCTCTAGAATAATCCCTCCACCATATTGCTTAATCTAAAAGGTTGAAATAATAATAATGGCAATAGTACCTGTGACAATTTGTCAGTAATTAAAAAATATGCAATGGTAGAGTAATTTCCCAATCATTACTTATTTTGGAATCTTACAAAGCCCTTGCATGGGAGGTAAGATGGGCAAATTGTCCAAACTAATGATGAGTAAACTTAGTTTCAAAGAGGTTCAGTGACTTGCTCTTGGTCTCTCAGCATGGCCAGACTATGAACTTACATATATATATGTCTACAAAGTTTGAAATCTTTCTACTATAGCATCTTAATTTTTAATTTTTTAAAAGATTTTATTTATTTGTGAGAGAGAGAGAGAGAGCACAAGCAGGTGAAGTGGCAGGCAGAAGGAGAGGGAGAAGCAGGCTCCCCACTGAGCAGAGAGCTGGATGTGGGGCTTCCTCCCAGGATCTGGAATCACAACCTGAGCTGAAGGCAGACCCCTAACCGACTGAGCCACCCAAGCACCCCCTTAATTTTTAATTTAATGCTGAGACTTTCAACTAAGCAGAATTTTTTTTAAAGTTTTTATTTAAATTCCAGTTATTCTGGAATTAGTTTCATGTGTACAGTAGTGATTCAGCCCTTACATATAACACCCAGTCCTTATCACAAGTGTATTCCTTAATCCCCATCACCTATTTAACCCATGCCTCCACCCACCTTCCCTCTGGTAATCAGTTTGTTCTCTGTATATAGTCTGTTTCATTGCTTGCCTCTCTCTTATTTTTTCCCTTTGTTCATTTGTTTTGTTTCTCAAATTTCATATGTGAGTGAAATCATATGGTATTTTTCTTCTTTGACTGACTTATCTCACTTAATGTGGTACTCTCTAGCTCCATCCATATTGTTGCAAATATCAAGATTTCATGTTTTTATGGATGAGTAATATTCCATTGTGTGTGTGTGTGTGTGTGTGTGTGTAATATCTTCCTGGGTTTTTCTTCTCAGATCTAGGTTCAGGTTTTGGGTTATAATTAGGGTTAGAATTAGCATTAGGTGTTAGGCATTTGAGGTTTATGGTTTAGGGCTCAGGTTAGTGTTAGGGTTAGGGTTGAGGTATGTGTCTGGTCTCTTGTAGTTCAGAGACCTTTCCAAAGAATAAAACCCTAGACTTCTAAGCAGAAAAAAATTCTACCGTAGTCCTGTAAGAGATAATGTTAGTTCAGTGGTGTCTTTCTGATGCCCTGATGTCATTCTGAGTTAGTAACTTATCACACTCTCTGTGAATAAGATATTCTGAAGATCAGCAACATAAGCCCTACCAAAAAAGAGCTAACACCATGACTAAGAAACAGTTAATGGTTCCCAAATTTTGGATATTTTCAGGAACTTGACTTCTTAATTTTGATCAGTTGGCCTGTCACAGCACACAGGGGACCATTATAATCAGGGACCATTATTCAAGTATGCTAGTGACAGGAACCCTTGAATCTTTCACATTTCTATTTTATCTCAATCGGCCAATTGTAGGCTGTCAGCACTTCTGTGTGTTTGATCAATAACTTTTCCAACCTGTAGTGAATACAATGTGCTGATAAATTGAATGATATGACATTGAATCGTAAATATGTTTACTTTCAAGTTGTGTAGAAAACTGTAATTAAAAGTTAGAGGATAAAGAGTCATTGTATTTTGATTGGAAGGAAAGTGAAAGGCAGCCCATGCATTAGCAGCTTATAAGGAGTGCAGTCCCTGAACAATTTCCTCTTTAGAAGGTTCCTCCTATAGCCTCTTTATTTTTTTTTTTTTTAAAGATTTTATTTATTTATTTGACAGACAGAGATCACAAGTAGGCAGAGAGGCGGGCAGAGAGAGAGAGGAGGAAGCAGGCTCTCTGCTCAGCAGAGAGCCCGATGCGGGACTCGATCCCAGGACCCTGAGATCATGACCTGAGCCGAAGGCAGCGGCTTAACCCACTGAGCCACCCAGGCGCCCCCTCCTATAGCCTCTTTAGAAGCCTCTATAGAAGCTCCCCAGCATTCGATCATCTTGCTAGCTGTCCATGTTACACCTGGAAATCATTTCATCTACTGCTTCCCCTTCACCTGTCACAGTCAAGCAGTCACTGGGACCTACAGCTTTGATCATTCAGTTTCTCCAAAATTTGCCCATTTATCTCCATCACCAGTTCCACAACTTTGGTTAAAGCCCTCACTGTAGCTCACCTGGGTTACTGCAGATAACATCATAATTAGTCTTCCTGCCCCCATTTGTACCTCTTCAGATCCATCGCCTACTGGTACTTGATATTTATCTTAAAATAGTAAGTGGTTTCCTATAACCTTTAGGGTATGGCTAATACTCCTTGGTAAAGCATATGATTATGATCTAGATCTTCCTGACCTTTTTGGTCTAAATTGCTCTCTGTTCCCCAGATATACCAAGTTCTCTTTGGCTCAAAGCTTTTTCATAAGCTTCTTTGCTTTTCTGGAATGCCCTTTCCTTCATCCTTGGCTGCTGCTGCTTCTATATTGCTTCTAAGACTTCTTCCCTGAATTTTCTGTTTGTTGTGTTATTTCCCAACACTTTGTATTTACTTCTATTTTATGACACTAGACATTTTTGTTTCTTTGCTAATGGTTCTTCTTCACTTTGATGTGAGGTTCTCGAAGGCTGGGACCATGGCTTCCTTTATATCTCCAGAAGAATGTATGGTGTGGAATCCAGGATAGACCTACACTGTGTGTTTTTCCCCCCAGCTTCACTGAAGTATAATTGGACAAAAAGTTATATGTATTTAAAGTGTACAATGTGATGATTTGATATACATTGTGAATGATTACCATAGTCAAGCTAATTAATACACCCATAAACTTACATAATTATTTTTTTGTGGTGTAAACACTTAAGATCTACATTCTTAGCAAATTCAAGTATATAGTACAGTATTAATCACTACAATCACCATGTTGTACATTATTAGATCCCCAGAACTTGTTTATCTTAAAACTGAAAGTTTGTACCCTTTGATAAACACTCTTCATTTCACCCACTGCCCAGCCCCTGGTATCCTCTAGTAACCCCAATTCTACTCTGTTTCTATGAGTTTGACTTTTTTTTTTTTAATTCTACATGTAAGTTAGATCATATAGGATTTTTCTTCTTTGTCAGGCTTATTTCCCTTAGCGTAATGTCCTTCAGGTTCATCCATGCACATGGCACAATTTCCTTCTCTTTTTAATGAATGAATATTCCATTATGTATATCTATACTTGTCTGTCTATATATAAATATGATAGATATAAAATGACAAATGGTTAAAAAATTTCATAAAAATTTTTTACCCATTTATCATTTTATGAACACTTAGGTTCTTTCCACATGTTAGCTATTATGAATAATGCTATAATGAGCATGGGAGTGCAGATATCTCTTTGAGATACTGATTTCATTTCTCTCAGATATATATAACCAGAAATGGGATTGCTGGAAAATATTAGTTGAGGGTTTGTCATATATGGCCTTTATTATGTTGAGTTAAATTGCTTCCATATCTAATTTGTTGACAGTTTTATCATAAAAGGATGCTGAGTTTTATCAAATACTTTTTCTCTATCTATTAAGATGGTCATCTGAAATGTATCCTTCATTCTGTTTGTTAATGTCGTATATCACTGTTGCTAATATTTGCATATCAACTCATTCTTGCATCCTAGGGTCGTTTCAGTTAGATATTAAATTTAATTTGCTAGTATTTCATTGAGGACTTTTTCATCTATGTTCATGAGGGATGTTGGTAGTTTTCTCATAGTATCCTTTATGATATCAGGCTAATGCTGGCTTTGTAAAATGAATTTAGAAGTGTTTTCTCCTCTTCAATTTTTTGGAAGAGTTTAACAAGAATTGGTATTAATTCTTTTCTAAATATTTTGTAGACTTCATCATGAAGCCAATTGGTCCCAGGCTTTTCTTTGTTTTGAGATTTTTGATTACTGGCTCAATCCCCTTACTCATTACTTGATCTTTCCACATTTTCTACTCAATTTTGCTTCAATTGTATCCTTATTCAGCCTGCCTACTCTTACTGGAATATTTTGAAAATGATGCCAGGAATTTCTTCTGTAAAAGTTTAAGTATGTATGTACCTTTAAAGATATGGATTCTTCCTTTTTTAAAAATTTTTATCTTTTTACTTGAAAGAGAGTAAACACAAGCAAAGGGGGTAAAAGAAGAGGGAGAATCTCAAGCAGACTCTGATTTGAGTGTGGAGCTCCATGTGGGGCTCAATCTTGTGACCCTGAGATCACAACCTGAGCCAAAACCAAGACTCAGATGCTTAACCAAGTGCACCACGCAGGCTCCCCAAAAGATATAGATTATTTCTAAGAGCACCATCACAATACCATTATCACACCTAAAAGATGATAGTTTCCTTATATCATCAAATATTCAGTTAGCCCCACCAACCCTTAGATATTTTAGCCAGAAGGAGACATATTATATTACTGCTTACATGTGTTGGCCAGAACTAGTCACATAGCTCCAATTAAATGCAAGGATGCTGGGAAATGCAGTCTTTTCGTGTCCCTAGGAAAAGCATTATGAAGCAGGACTTGGTGAACACAACATTAGATAAATTCCCAAGCTCACCTCGTTTCTTCTTAAATATATTTTCCCTTGTATTTATCAATAAAAGTTCTTAGACATATTGAGCAATGCCACTGTCATTAACTACTTGAACAGGACACCTCAGAATTTTGGGACAGACACACAGACACACTTAGTTTATTTAGCACATAAATATTCCATTCTGATCACTGCACATACCTTTCATAAAGGCCCAATTAAAGCCTTAACCTCTTTTGGAGAAAGATTTTCCTGATATATTACTGGCAGTGAGGGGCACCTGGGTAGCTCAGGTCATGATCTCGGGGTCTTGGGATCGAGCCCCGCATTGGGCTCTCTGCTCGGTGGGGAGCCTGCTTCCCCCTCTTTCTCTGCCTGCCTCTCTGCCTACTTGTGATCTCTCTGTCAAATAAATAAATAAAATATTTTTTAAAAAACTGGCAGTGAACTTTCTCTTCCTAATTGTTTAAACATACTAGTGATTTGTACTTGATTGTGAATTACTTCAATCAGAGTGGTTTTCTTTTTGAATCACAGATAGGATCTGGTCCCCAAGTGAGTGGGTACTCTGCCTGATGATTCTGCAGCATGAACCATCTCTGGGAGAGTAGGTCAAGGCACAGGTGATATGGTGAGATATCTAGGGTGAGCACATGCTACAAGGGAATGCAAGTTTCGAGGTCAAGAGAAGCAGCTATTATTCTCAGAAATAGTGTCAGTAAGTTAGGATGAGAAGGTATGCTAATTAACAAACCTATCTATTGCTCAGTTTTTCTTATATTCTTGGGGGTGACAGCCACACTGATGACATACTTTTTATGTCATCAGAATTTCTTAGTGTATTTATTGGCTTTGGCTGATTGAAATAATTGAGCTGATCTAGCTCCCAACTAAGACCTCTGTCCCTAGTGGGTTGAAGGAATCCTGGGGCCTCTGATACAGTCAGTACACACAAGACAGGAGTGAGACTTGTCGAGGTGCCTTCTGAAGCAGTGCCATCCCCCCGAGAATCCACGCTGCATGACAGTTTTGATAGGAACTTAAAATTCCATGTCCCATCCCTTATCCATTTTTTTTTTTGTCTTAAAATACAGTATCACAGAAATCTGTACACTGGTAAGTTTCATTGAGCGTTCCTGAACTTACACAGTGGAATGAAAAGTGTGACTTTCTAGTTAATTTAAGTGTAATGTTATATAAAACAAGATATAAATTCTCTAGGAAGCTGCTGAATCCCCTTTGGTTGACCCAGTCTGTCTCACCTTCTTCTTTTGTCAGCCTAGTTCTCTGATACTCCCCAAATGTGCCCTATCCAATGCTCCAGCCTTGAAAGGCTGAATTGCTGAGGATGTTTTTGTACAGCAGTGTGCTCCTATTAATCTCAGAGATTTCTCTACATCTTCTCTGTCATCCTTCAGTAGTTTTTTAGCCATGTCTTTCCTAATTAAGAAAGTTTAGCTCTCATATGTCCTAAGTCCTGTATCTCGCCTACCCCAGCAGGAATTTCAATAGGAGCAAGGGCTAGAACAGAAGTTTTCACCAAAAGCAAAGGAAATTGAAGCAAAAGTGATGCAGCAAGACTGAGGGACATAGAGCTAGGATGTTGATTTGGGGACTCTTGACAGTGGAAGGAAGCTCCAGCCAACTCCTAAACTGAACTCAAAAGATGAGTTCAGTAATCCTGAACTCAAAAGATGAGAATAAGGGTGTGTGTGAATGGACAATGGTGAAAGATGGAGTTGAGGGCTGCAGTGATTTTCTAGAATAGGCTCTAGTGTTCCAACCTTGACTTTATGAGCTGGAAGGATCTTGATTAGCGGATAGGTTGGCCAGTGTGAAGACTATGTAGAAGAGACCCAGTAACGCTGCGGCCTTTGTTTCTAGTTTGCATGTTCTCTAATTTGCCAACTTGTGTTCTGCTCAGCTTTCTCTGAATGGTGGAAAGTTTGGGTTTTACTTCTACTTTTGCTGTGATAAATAACTTAGAATTTAAGTTCCATCTGAAAATGAAGATGTTTCTTCCATGATCCAGCAAAATGGTGCTCTGACACTTCCTGAGTATTACTATCCAATAGCAAGTCCTGTTTAGAGCCACTCGGGTCTCTCTGTTCCACTTTCTAGCCACTGTAGGGTAGAGAGTGGTTCTCAAATCTGAATGGCATCAGGGACACTAGGAAGCATGTTAAAAGTCCCAGTTCTGGGTGTTATGCCCAGAGATTCTAACTCAATACACTGAGTGGGTTCAAATTTGGGAACTAATAACACAGATTCACATGTAATTTGTTCTGTCAGCATAGTGACATTTATATTTCTGTGAGTATTAATCTTTAGAAACTAGATAATTAGCACTTATCTGTACAAATCTGAGATTTAAAACAAAGAAATAAAAAGCCCGAGTTAATTAGGGTTCTCCAAAAAATTGGAGCCTGCAGTAGACAACATAAGCTGGCAGTTTTCAATGCAGACTAAATGTTGTAGAAATGGTAGCCAATCTCCACCTCCTTGTACATGAATGAGAGAAGAAGTGATGCAATATATGCTTGAGCAAAGATGTTTTTTTAAAATATTGAAAGTCTTGGCTTCCATATCCATATAAATGGAGAAAATTGGACCCATAGGGAAAGGCAGAAAGACCCTCTGTTAGCATCATGTTATTTTCATGAGACATGGTATGGATGAGAAGATGAAGGGGATTTACTTAAGTGGACAGATGTATTTCTCTTATAGAGAAATGTAAGAAAAGGCGTGTGATACTTTTTAGGAAAACAACAGGATAAGAAATGACAGAAAAGACTATTTAAGACAGAATCCAACATTTTTCCTTCTAAAAACTCTTCTGACTTTATAATTTCTGTCTACATCACAGAGAGCCCAACCATCAGCTGCTGTTTGTTACCACCTTACCAGCTTTACTGTAGAGCGAATCATCATCCACAGGATAATTCTGGCCCCACCTGTTTTTGTAAGGCCCCCAAATTATTTTTACATTTTTTTAAAGTGGTTGGGGAAAAAAAACCTCTAAAGATGAATGATACTTTATGACATGCAAAAACTATATGAAATTCAAATATGAGTATCTGTAAATGAAATTTTACTGGAACGCATCCAACCTCATTCATTCACATGTTTATCTCTGGCTGCGTTTACAGTAACAGAACCCCAGGTAGTTACACAGATGCCTGTGACCCACAATGCCTTAAATTTTTAAGCTCTGGCCCTTGACAGAAAAAAATATGCCAACTCCTGTGTCTGGTCCTTTACAGAGAAAGTTTGTCTCAGTAGATTATAAGCTCCTTGAATCCAGGAATACCTTTACCTACCTAATACCTTTATCCTAAGACGTCTCTAACAATGCTTACTTAGCACAGAGTAAATTCTCAGTAGATGTATTTAAAAAATAATTTAGTACAAAATAAGCTGGTTTTTTCCCCTGCAGCAACTAACCCAGGGATTTCACTCAGGAGGGTCTCAGTATATGTTTTTTATTTTAATTGAAATTTAACTATTCTCTTGTTTAAGACAGTGGTTTTCAAACTTCACCATGCATCAAAACCACCTGGAGGACTTCATAAAACAGATTTCGGGGGGCCCATCCTGAGAGTCTCTAATTTAGTAGGTCTGGAGCAATGCCTGAGAATCTTAATTACTACAGTGTTCCCAGTGATCCAGGGACCACATTTTGAGAACCACTTGTTTAAATATTGCTTCTCAAACTAGGATGAACATCAGGATCATCCAAGGAAGTGTGTTAGAAATATAGATTTCTGGTCTCACTTCCAGAAATTCCGATTTAGTATATCTGGGCTTGGGCCCAGGGATCTGTGTATTTAACAAGGTGTCCAAGTGTTTCTGGGATTTCTGGGGGTCACCCCTTTTTAAGATCCATAAGTATAATGTCCTCTGAGGTGTGAGTATTGTTTGATATTCATATAGTTAGTGCTTTATTCACAGACCAATAGATTCATGGGTTTAGAAGAGATCACCTTGTTTGCTAGTTTAGTTTCCAAAACTCAAATGGCGCCATGGTTGGGTGAGGTATTTGATTTTTTTTTTTTAATCTCCTACCTGGGAATGAAAAGAAATAATATAAAGTAGGATGAAGAGGAGAGCTGAAGTGAACCTGTGCTGTCTCTGGGGATGGTGTCTGGGGAGGGAGATGTTGAGGCTGGCAAAATTTGCTTCTGGATAATGGCCCAGCAGTTGGGAAAAACTGTTCCAGTCTAACTATTGGCTTTTTATTTCATGGAGAAAACTACATAATCCTATATGTTAATATTTCCCTTAAATTCTCAGTTGCTGAGAAACTGATGAAGTTAAGAGAAAATCCTTTTCTTCATAAATTAGAGCATAATGGCAAAAATAATTTTTATAATGACAAAATTGCTAGGCTCTAGTGAACATTATGTAAAGCTTTTAATTTACAATTTTATTTTTAGCTGTGTGATGCTCTAGCAGAAATTTTCAGTAGTGTAATCATCTGTTGACTGTGTCATTAAAAGAGATGGTACACTCACTGTAAGCTCTTATCAGCTCTGATTTAGTCCCATGGAAACTCAGGTTAACCTGGGCTGAACTCCTGAAAGTCTGGGTCGCAGGCAAGTGCTTCCATGGAAGCAATAGTTGACACAACATATCCCTCTCTCCATTCTGCACATTAACAAAGCAGTCAAAATGAGAGGCCATGTGTTGTATCAGAGAGCTGGATTTGGAGCCAGACAACCTAGTGTCATGTGTCTACTGCATACTTGGAATGACCACTCTGTTCCTTCACTATAAAATTAAAGGGGTTTTGTTGGTATCCGATGATTTTTTTTTTTAAAGATTTTATTTATTTATTTGAAAGAGAGAGATCACAAGTAGATGCAGAGGCAGGCAGAGAGGGAGGGGGAAGCAGGCTCCCTGCTGAGCAGAGAGCCCATGCGGGACTCGATCTCAGGACCCTGAGATCATGACCTGAGCTGAAGGCAGCGGCCCAACCCACTGAGCCACCCAGGTGCCCCGGTATCAGATGATTCTTATACAAAAGTGTTCATGAACCCCAAAGCATCATACCCCCTTATGGCATTGTTAATGTGATTGCTAATTCAGTTCTTGTCTGGGAGTCTGGAAACATGTGCCTGGTACATAGTATGCAATCTATACATGTTTATTGAATGCAGCTGAGAGGATGAAATGACAGCAAGAAAATTTATTGTTTTAAAATAGAGAGTATGCGCTACGGTGAATGCTGTGAATTGTGTAAGACTGATGACTCACAGACCTGTACCCCTGAAACAAATAATACATTATATCTTAATTAAAAATAGAGTAAATGCTTTATAGAGCAGAACTAGACTAGAGGTAGGTAATGAACCAAGTGTGTATTTTGCAGAAACTTTCCTGCAGGCATGTGCTTTAGAATTTGTTGCTAGCATTCTTAGATGTAGAAATATGCTTTGTTAAATTTACTCTGTTAAAAAGGTAACTGTATTGGGGCACCTGGGTGGCTCAGTGGGTTAAAGCCTCTGCCTTCGGCTCAGGTCATGATCCCAGGGTCCTGGGATCAAGCCCCACATCAGGTAGCCTGCTTCCTCCTCTCTCTCTGCCTCTCTGCCTACTTGTGATCTCTGTCTGTCAAGTAAATAAATAAAATCTTAAAAAAAAAAAAAGGTAACTGTATTAATACCATCTTAGAAAATTCAGAGAGTTTTAATGGTATTTCAGATCTACTTTAGATTTACTGAGGGTGAGAAAAAACCTTCATTTAAACTGCATTGTTGTTCCATATGAAATAAAAAAGAATCTCACATAGCTCTATTTCTATATTGATATTTCTTTATTTTTACTTTTTAATTTAAATACAGTTTAATTAAATATAAATAAAATTTAAATTAATATTTAAATTAAATATAGTTTTAATTTAAATATAGCTTACTTTTTTAATTTAAATAAACTAAATATATTTTTTTAATTTAAATATAGTTAACAATGTTACATTAGTTTCAGGTGCACAACCTAGTGATTCAAGAAGGTTGTACTTTATGCTCTGCTCCTATGTATTAATACTTCTGTAGCCTATAAAGGGGACTGCCTTCTCATTCACTTCTCACTGGTTGATTTCATTCTACTAAGCTTGTTTTCAGATACCTGAAACAAACCTCCTGCTGTACTGCCCTTTGACTCTTATGTAGTCACACCAGGAGACTAAATCTGAGTACCACTGTTTTCCCAGTTTAACCTTTGGGTGTCAGTTGGTTGAGGTTATTGGAACAAAATCCTCAAATGTATAAAGTGCTACTTTTGCTTGTAGAATTGAGCAAAAAGGTAGTGGTTATTGGTTACTGCATGATGTGTGATAATGGCAGCAAGTGGGTTGGGTAGCTGTGATGCCAGCTGCTCTGCGGACTCCCCTAGTGAAGCTAATGGGAACTCCCAGGGAGAAAAGGGTGGAAACGAAATCCCATGTTTTCCAGAAGGGAGACCCGCTGCCCAACTGAGACAAGGATTTCTTAATCCACATTAGACAGATTTTACAGTCTGCAGGGGATGAAGAATTAGTCAGCACCACAACCCATGTCTTCTTGCTCTTGAAGTGACTCAGATTCCTGAGACAGAACAACTCCTGTAGCTGCGCACACATCATCGACTTGAGTAGAAATACAAGAGTGAGAGAGGACCCTGGAGCTCATCTAGTCGAGTCTGCCATACTGTGTGAAGCAGATGCTCTCGAAGCAACCTCCTTGGGCAGTAAGCTTCTTTCTATAATATCCTAATTTTTAGGATTCCAAACTTGCCACTAAGCGAACATATTCTATCCCCCCACGTCTCTATTCTATAAACTTGGATTTCCTTCCTGTATGCTCTATTCTGGTAGCATACCCCACCACTATTCAGTCAGCTAAGCCAGAAAGAGGAGTCATCTTAGACAACGTCCTTTCCTTTCTTGTATGTTAGTATCTGAATCCTGGTTTGGTTTTGGTTGGTTTTGTTTTGTTTCTTTGAAGCAGCTTTTCTCCTCTTCCTTTTTTTTTTTTTTTTTTCCTGTTATCACTGTCTGTCTCCATCAAGACCTTCATTATTTTGTGCTCTATTAATAAGTTTCAAACAAGAGAAGTATTTCTGTCTCATTGATTTTTGTCAGATCTCTCCTCTATTATTCAAATCTTCTCCAGAGAAAACTGCAAAATCATTTTTATTGTCCACCTGGAATTTAAGGCTCTCCACAGCTTGCTACACACGGCATCCTCGTCCAGCCAATTTCATAATTACTGCTACTATACAGTACACAGTCTGAACTGTGTTTTCCTGTCCTCAGAAAAATGTCCCATTTGTTCATAACATCAAGGCTTTTTTATTCGGTAGCCCCCTGCCAGACTGGTTCTTCTCCCATCATTCCAACTATCTAAATTCCACCACACATTTTCCCACATTCTTCCATTCTCATTTCTTGAACTCTGTTGACACCCCATGTTGGTGGCGCATACACCATTCCACCATGCAGCGTGAGTGGCAATGTCTGTGTGGTTATTACCTGCACTATAAGTATAAGCAGTTGGAGGACAGGTTCTGCATATTTAGTGCATTTAAGTGGGAGCTTCGGTTCTGTTGAGAAGAGAAGGGCTGTTAGTAACTTCCTTTGGATGATCCTGGAGAAGGTAGGTGACAAAAGAGTGAGACACTAGGGATGCTCAAGAGCAGAGAGTAGGTCATACCTGCTTAGGCCTGTAACAGCTGGTGCCGGTAGACCAAAGGCCTTTTGAAGAATCAGTGATAACTCAGAAATGGTGAGGGCAAAAATAGGGGACAGCCTTGGCAAGGAGGTCAGGTCACCAACACCTGGCAAGTAGAACAGAAGGAGTTGGGGCAGGGTGATGTGTTACACACGGGTCTTTAAGGTGCTTAAATTGAGGCTAGCCAGACAGGGTTCTTCCCCAAGAAGGACATAAGTTCTATGGAGCAGACTAAGCCACTGTGTCTTTATATAAACAAGGGATTTTTTAAGTAAGAGAATTAGAGTGATCCTTTGGCTTCGAATACTAAGATTTCTGATATAAGACAGACACTTGATGCTTTTAAAAAAAATTTTCCTAAGTACCTCTCATTCCCATGTTGAGGAAGTGTTTGGGACTCCTGTTGTTTCTCTGAAAAGATTCCTCAAAAACAAAAGAACGGACCTCTGATTATCTTTTTGAACTTAATACATCCTGGGAATTTAAAAAAAAATTCTTGATTAAAAAGTTTGAATATAAAGGGCCATACAATTTAATTAAGTGCCTGTTGTTGGGTGCCAGTTGCCCTACGGTCTTATCTCCTGTTTCTTGCTCATATATTTTTGTTATGAATTCCTTTACTCTTTCCTGATTAACCAACAAAAATGCATGACTAAATTGTTTAAGCTTAATTCTTGGCTTATTTGTGCTTTATATTCTATTTTGTTGGCAAGGTCTTTCCTCCCGTTAGCAGAATTTATGGCAGAAAATTGCTTTAGCTTTAAAAAAGAGACCTGGCAGAGCAGGAATTTTAAGCTGATCACTTGGTTTCTGAAATTTTAGCAGAAATAAACAAGATGATTAGTTTGAAATGTAATTCATAGCCAGTGGGTTTTAAAAAATACTCGAATTGCTGATTGCAGCTAGCTCAAATAGACCCCCTAAAATGTAATTCACTTTTGGAATGATTCCAAATGGATTCTTTCTGCTTAAATTTGCAGAATTTCCCAATGCTGTGTCAATATTTCAAATAGTATTGGAAAAGTTTATTAGTAGCATTGATCTAACTTTAAATGCACCGAATGTTGTTGGTATCTTGATCTGAGCACAATATACATGAATTAAAGGGAGACAGCAGCTTGGGTAAGTGCAGAGCCCTGATTTTTTTTTTTAATTAATTTATTTTTTTCAGCGTAACAGTATTCATTGTTTTTGCCCCACACCCAGTGCTCCATGCAATCTGTGCCCTCTCTAATACCCACTACCTGGTTCCCCCAACCTCCCACTCCCCACCCCTTCAAAACCCTCAGATTGTTTTTCAGAGTCCATAGTCTTTCATGGTTCACCTCCCCTTCCAATTTCCCTCAACTCCCTTCTCCCTTTTTCCTCATGTACTTGCAGCTCTATTGTTCATTTTCTCCTAATGTTTTTTCTCTTTTCATTTTGAAAATTCTTATTATGGATAATTTGAAATGTACACACAAAAAAGAGCAGCACAGTAAAGCTCCAACTATCCAGTACTCAGCTTCAAGCATCATGAACTTACAGCCAATCTTGTTTCATTCATCTCCCACCTATTTTCTCCTTTTCCCTACGCTGAATTCTTTCGAAGTAAATTCCAGACATTCAAGTCATTTCATGTGTACATATTGTAGCATGATCTCTAAATTATGATTCCTTAAAAAAATAACTTTAATATCACTACTACATCTAAAATAAACAAGACTGCATCCTTAATCAAATATCCAACTCAAATTCCCTGTTTTGTCCTATGTAGTTGTTATTGTATATTTATTCAAATCAGGATCTAAACAAGGTCTATATATTATAATTGCTCAAATGTCACTTACATTCCTTTTGAGTATATTTTTCTTCTTCCTTTTTCTTCCCCTTGCAGTATGCTTGTTAGAGAAACTGGTCCTTTATTCTTCTAGATTATTCCACAATATGGATTTTGTGGATTGTATTCCCATGTTTTTACTCATTTTGCTCAGTGTCTTGTATTTATTGGATAATCTGGTCAGTGCATGATCTGTCCCTGCCTAACTTCAATTTCATGTCACAACAGGGTTTTCTGTGCTCTACCCATCCCAGAATCTGCTCACCTTTACTTAGAATGGTCTTTGACTGCTTAGCTCAAATGTTTCTTTCTTAGGAAAGCCTTATCTGATTAAGGCAGAACCCTTCATAAGCTTTTATAGCACTTTCTATTCCTTCATAGCAATTACTTTTATAACATATTTGTATGTATATTATTTAGTACATTTTTTTAAAACTGTCTTTTTTCAACACACCATTGAATAGTCAGCGCCTAATGTAGCAACTAGTCCATGAAAATGTGCCAAAAAATGATGAATTTGATGATTAACTTAGATGACTCAATATAATGAATTCTATCCTCCCTTACCTTATTAAACATTACTTAATACAAATGAGGTGATCACAAGCTATTCTTTATCTTGGTCCTGCTTCCTGGCCTTACACCTGTGGCTACTTTTCGCACCCACCATTCTGTGACATTACACACAAGTAGTCAATATTCCTCTGGGGAGACCATAAATGACATGTGAACTTCAGTCACCTTTATTTTGGTCATCATGATAGTTTGGGGAGCCTGCATTGCATAGGAGTCTTCAGTCAAAGTTCAAATGAACTCTTTATTTAAAAGGAGATGTTTATATTTATGTATTAGTCTGCTTGGAGTGCCATGACAGGATTACACAGACTGGATGGTTTAAACCACAGAAATTCCAGCCTCCAAGACTGGACGTCCAAGATCAAGGTGGTGGGAAGGTTGGCTTCTGGGAAGCTCTGTCTCACTGGCTTGCAAAGAGCTTCCTTCTCACAGTGTCTTCACATGGCCTTTCCATTGTGCACATGAAGAGAGAGTGAGTGAGTTCTGGTATCTTTTCCTTCTCCTATAAGGACACCAGTCCAGTTGCATTAGGTCCCCGCCCTTTTGACTTCATTTAACCTTATTACCTCCTGAAAGGCTGCATCTCCAAATACAGTAGAGTCACACTGGGGGTTAGGGCTTCAATATATAAGGGGACACAATTCAGTGCATAACAATTCAGTAACACGTTTCCCAGGGATCTGGGTCTAAATTGAATCAACTCTCTTAACTATCAGACTTCTTATTTCTATTTTAATGCTTACTAATCAATGACCCATATTTTAAAAAGCTTAATCAAAGGTTAAAAAATCATGACGACTTAATCTCACAAAACAAACTGAGGGTTGCCGGGGGGAGGGGGTTTGGGAGAAGGGGGTGGGATTATGGACATTGGGGAGGGTATGTGATTTGGTGAGTGCTGTGAAGTGTGTAAACCTGGTGATTCACAGACCTGTACCCCTGGGGATAAAAATATATGTTTATAAAAAATAAAAAATTAAAAAATAAAAATTTAAAAAAAAAAGATGGAAAAGTTCACATAAAAAAATAAATAAATAAATAAAAATAAAAAAAAAATCATGACGACTTTAACTGTAGCATTATTTTATCTGTGTCTACCAATTCTAGGAGAATTGGATCAAAAGTCTAAAATTATGCATATATTAATTTTTCCATGATTATCTAATTTTTGAATTAAACATTTAATATATTGGTTAACTAACATAATCTTAAGTACCAAAAATAAAGTTTCAAGCATACAAATAGAGTAAAAGCAGAATGAAATTTAGAACTAAAATTTGAATACAAAATGTCATTTGTATTTCTGAAAATTTTTGTGAAGTACTTAAAATGTACTTACTTAAAAGGAACCCTGAAATAAATATCTCTTAAATCAATTTATAAACAGACCTTAGAAAAATGATGTGAAAAACCATCCTCTAACATACCAATCCTCTGACATACCAATTAGTTATATGACCCAAATTCAAATTTTGCAGACTCTAACCATGTCATCTAAAATGCATTCAGGGGTGCCTGGGTAACATAGTCGGTTAAGCAGCCAATTCTTGGTTTTAGCTCAGGTCATATCTCAGGGATGTGAGGTTGAGCCCCATGCTGATCTCTGTGCTCAGTGCCAAGTCTGCTTGAGGTTCTCTCTCCCTCCCCCTCTACCCCTCCTGCTTAAGGCTTTCTCTCTCTATCTCTCAAATAAATAAATAAATCTTTAAAAGAATAAACTAAAATAAAATAAAATGCATTCATGATTCATGCCCCTCTCATCAGTGCTCTATCTTCCTTTCATTGTTTTATTACTTCCACAACACTTATTTTCTAAAATACCATATGATTCACTCATTTTGTGTATCTGCCTACTTCAACTAGAATGTAAGAGCCATGAGATCAGGCTGTTTTGTTCACTGCAGAATCTTTGACTTCCAGAGCAATGCTCTGGAATATTAAATGACAGGCATTTAATATACATTGGCTAGATAAATAAATAAATTAGTAATGTCAATTATTCTGGCCAACTGGATTTTAATGGCCATTTTTTAAATGTACAGTAACTATAACTTATAAAGCAATGCATCAGAATCACCAGGAGGGCTTGACATAGGGCTTGTTGAACTCCATCTCCAAATTTTGGATTCTGTTGATCCAGTGTGAGGCCTGAGACTCTGCATTTCTAACATCTTCCCAGATCGTGCTGTTACAGGTGGTAGAAGAAACATAGTTTGAAGAAACACTGATTTACAGAAACCAAAAATCAATAGCATCATGAAATTTGGGAGATGGTTATGAATTATGATAATTATCCTGCAGACACAAGTGTAGTGGAGCACTGGATTGGTATGTTAGGAAGTGGTTTCCTTGACTCTCTCCCAACAAATTAAAGAGCATGCTGACTCCCCATAGGCTGTCATCTCGTTCAAGTGTTTTAAATATGGACCTGCATGATGGCAATAGACTCACAGAAGGCATGTCTTGGCTCTTCCCAGAGTGTCTTTGTTAACATGATGGATGAATGGAAATTTCCCCTTTGGAAGGCTGTTAAGGCTTTTCTTTTGGTAGACTATTTTTAAAAGAATTTGTGATGCAGCATGAAAAGAAAGAATAGCATTCGAGTTATTGAGATAGTAGGATTTAGCCTTTCTCTGGTAGCTTTCATCTTAAAAATTCTTTGCAAATACTAATGCCTCAGGCAATCCTTGGAGACAATGTATACTCCCTACATTTTGTTCTTCTAGAGCTTGGAGACAGAGGTTTGGCATCAGTCTTGTATTTTTGTGGCCTCTCTCTTTTTTGGTCTCTTCATGCCCTGATAAAAATCAGCTCTTAAAAATCGGATTTTCCTGCTACTCAGAAACCTCTTGAGGTCAGATGTTTCCTGCCTCAATTGTTATTTCTGACAATCCTATTTTTCATGTGCAATGATTAGTTACTAAGGCAATGATCTTAAGGATTCTGACTGTCATCCAGTAGGAAGTGAACTTTCAGGGAAACAGAGATCTTGCTTCTGTGGACACTCTTTTGTGTTAAAAAAAAAAAAAAAAACCCACAATGAAAGAAATGTATGCAGAATTGTCAGCAAAATAAGCACAACTTTGTTGGCCTGGAAAATTTTCATTAACATGCTCACTGTATTGAATAAGTACTGGGTTAAATTTATCTTCTAAATCTTCCTGTGTTCCTAAATTTTGAGAGGATGAGAGTATATCTTTTATTGGATGAGAAAGTATTACACAAAGTCCAGAGGATCAGGCAAAATATTTCTTTCATTCTAGGTACATCAAATCCACCTTGACCAGTACGGGGAAAGCAGCTTCTCTTTCTAGTCTTTCTTCTTCCTTCATATATTTACTATTTGTTGAGTGACTAGTACAGGCTAAATTCTTCTCTAGTTTCTGGGATTAGAGCATTGAATAAGACAAAGGTTCTGGTCTCATGGATTTAGATTATAGTAGAAGGGGATAATTAATAAATAAAATTATATATATTAGAATTAGGTATAGATAAATACTATGTAGACATTAAGATAGAACTTTGAAGTAAGATGACACATGGTACAAGTCCAGAAGAAACTGTAGGAATGAGCCATTTGGTTGTTGAGGGAAGAGCATTCTAGGCAGAGGAGAATTAGGATTTTCCTAATCCTGAGGATTAGGAATCCTGGGGAAGAGCATGGCTGACATATGCAGGAGCAATAGAGAAACAATGGGCTGTAGTAGAATGAATCAGGGATACAGTGGTACCAACTGAAACCAGAGAGATAGAGGAGTATACAGAGAGTTACAGATCAAGTCTCCTTATTTTTTTAATATTCTATTTTTTCAAGATTTTACTTATTTATTTGAGAGAGAAAGAGTGCGAGAGAGCATACAAACTGGGGGGAGAAGCAGACTCCCTGCTGGGCAAAGCCAGATGCGAGACTTTGTCCCATGATGCTGGGATTATGACCTGAGCCAAAGGCAGACGCTTAACTGACTGAGCCACCCAGGTGCCCCAAGTCTCCTCATTTTTAAAAAAAATTTCCCATAAACTAGTTGGAGAGTTAGCATAGTAAGACCTAAAGAATCGCTATTTACATTTTTTAAAAAGATTTATTTATTTATTTGAGAGAGAGAGAGTGTGTGTGTGTTGGGGGGGCATAGCAGTTGGGGCAGAGGGAAAGGGAGAAACTGTAAGCAGACTCCACACTAAGCGTGAAGCCTGACATGTGTCTTGATCTCATAACCCTGAGATCATAACCTGAGCTGAAACCAAGAATTGGATGATTAACTGACTTCACCAACTAGGCACCCCTTGATATTTAAATTTTTCAAGATATTGTGCAGAATTGAGTAAAAGATTAAGATATGTTAGCTTTTCTCTAGAAAAATTACAGATTGGATATATGGATTGTTTGAAATTTATGTTATTTCGTAGCATTAGAAATTCAAGACCTCAAGCTTAGCTTCTTGTTTATCACCAAAGAACTCGGGTTGCATCTCTAAAGATTTTGTCCCTTAAAGGGAATCACAGTGAGAATCTGTGCATAGAATTTGGTTCATTCTGTGCCTTTCCATCATATCCTTTTACTGTTCCTATTCTGTCTGCACTAAGACTGAATTTGCACCTGTATTACATCAGGCAAACAATCATTTAAATGAAATAAGTCAATTAGAGAAAAATAATTAACATATATCTCTCTGATATGAGGAATTTGAGAGGCAGGGCAGAGGGTCATGGGGGGTAGGGAGGGAAAAAATGAAACAAAGTGGGATCTGGAGGGAAACAAACCATAAGGCACTCTTAATCTCACAAAACAAACTGAGGGCTGCTGGTGGTGAGGGGAAGGGATGAGGTGGCTCGGTGATGGACATTGGGAGGGTATGTGCGATGGTGAGTGCTGTGAAGCGTGTAAGCGTGATGATTGACAGACCTGTACCCCTGGGGCAAATAATGCACTATATGTTAATTTAAAAAATGTTATTACATGCATTAGTTTATACACTAATTCAGTAATTTTCATGTCCAGTGATTTTACACAAAATTATATTTAAGTAAAAATCATTAATTCAACAGCAAAAAAAAAAAAAGAATTTAGCATTGAATTCAGTCCTTAGCATTGAATCTTTTTTAAAATCTTATTTATTTATTTGACAGAGAGAGAGAGATTACAAGTAGGCCGAGAGGCAGGCAGAGAGAGAGGAAGGCAGAGAGAGAGCAAGGCAGAGAGGAAAGGAAGCAGGCTCCCTGCTGAGCAAAGAGCCCAATGCGGGGCTCGATCCCAGGACCCCAGGATCATGACCTGAGCCGAAGGCAGAGGCTTACCCCACTGAGCCACCCAGGCGCCCCAGCATTAAATTTTTAAATGAACTAATTTGTTGACCATTGTGATTAGAATAATCACCCCATTAGAATGTATGTACAGTAGAGATAAAGGGAATTAAAACTATGAAGTCTGATTGTTCCATTTTCTTCTATGAATAGTTAATGTTATACCTCAGGAGGACCATAGTCTGAAAATATACTAGGATTTCCTTTATGACTCTTGCATATTTAAGCTGGACTAAGCATGTTGGTTTGCAATAAATAGCAATATAAACCAGGAAAATAACCAGTCTAATTTTGATTGGCAGAATTAATGTCACTGGATCTATTTTTATAGTACTTTATTTCCTATATCTTCTAATGTGGTTTCCCTGCATAACAGCAAGAAATATCACTGAATTTTATTTATGAGTAATTTATTTGATATTGGCTTTTTACTACATCTCACAAGGTATCTTGAGGTTTGGTATTATTTTTAATTATGTATTTTACAACCATATGGCCTACTTACAAAGGGAGAATGTTGAGTGGGTTTGGGGATATAGGAGGAGATCTGACTTGCCTAATAATGACCAAAACAGTGGTATACCTTTTCATCATCGTGTGAGGCAAAGGAACCCCCACTGAAAGGGTGATTTGAAGGCTTTTCCAGTAGAGGTGACCAGGTATCTTTATCCATCCACCCATCTATTCAAGCCCTTCCTTGATCTCACATTTCCCTCCAACTACCACCTTATTTCTAAATTTCTTTTTCATTGAAAAAACTCATAATCATTATATACACATATTGCCTTTATACCTCTCTTCTGTCTTGAATGCCTTCCAGGTAGGCTTCTGTTTTTACCATACCATGAAAGTAACTCTTACTGAGTGATCAAGATACACATTTTCAAATGCAGTGTCAGTTCTCAGTGCCATCTTGATCTTTCAGCTCATTCAAATGTGTTCATTTTTCTTCTTCCTTAAAACACTTTCTTCATTGTCTGCAGCTCATTTAGAGTATCCTTTTGCCTCCCTAGACATTCTTTCTCAGTCACTTCCTCAATTCCATTACTTCTAAATGTTGTAAGCTTCACGGCTGATCCATGGACTTCTTCTAACCTATGAATTGTCTTCTTGATCTTTTTCTGTAGTGATCTCATCCTAGTCTCTTGGCTTTCAAAACCATCTGGATAGTGTCATCCTCAATATTTAGATCTTCTTCTTGGACTTCTCCAAACTTCCAAGCAATGTAAAATTGTCTAAATTATGTCTTCTACTGATTATAAAAATATACATCTCAAATTAAAATGTCCAGAACAGAACTTATGATTCCTAGTACTCCAACCTGCATTTCCTGAAATCTTACCCATCTATTAGTTATCAAGCATACTGTTAGCGTTTTTTAGACCAAAAACCTTAGATTGAAAGAATCCTCTTTCTCTTACATAATACATTTAATCCATTCAAAGCATGTTGGCTCTTTCCTTAAAATGCATCCAATCTTTTTTTTTTTTTTAAAGATTTGATTTATTTATTTGACAGAGAGAGCACAAGCAGGGGGAGCAGTGGAGGGAGAGAGAGAAGCAGGCTCTCTGCTGAGCAGGAAACCCGACATGGGGCTGGATCCCAGGACCCTGAGATCATGACCTGAGCCAAAGGCAGAGGCTTATTGACTGAGCCACCTCCACCACTACTATTCTAGTTCCAGGTACTATCATTACCTGAGAGAGTTTCTAAAGTCATTGTCCCTTCTACATTTCCAAGGCAACATGAGAGTTCCCGTTTCTTAATCATTATTTGCTCTTATCAGTCATTTTTATTTTAGCCAATTTAGTAAGCATGAAGTAGTATCTCATGGTGACTTTAATTTTCATTTTCATTATAATTAATGATGTTGAGCAGGTTGACTTGTCATATTTAATTGCAACACATCCTGGCCCATGATACCCTCCAGGTAATCTTTATCTGTGCAATCTCTAATTTTTTTCATATCACTTATTACCTTCTAACATGATGTATAATTTATTTATATTATTGCTTATTATCTGTTTCCCTGATGATCTCCCTTCAAACGTAGAAATGTTAGCATGGAATCTTCTACTGTTTTGCTTGTTGATAAAGCCCAGAGAGACTAGAATAAAACCTGTATTTATTTTATATTAGATGCATATTGCTGGGGTGAAGGAATGATCAATAGCCCTGTCTTACTAGGAGTACTAATGCCGAGAATGGGATAGTTTCTGAGAAGACTCACACGAAAGAAGTATAGTGGAAGGTTCCTGGCCATTATTTCCCTTCATCATCTATGTGCCACTTGTCCTTTCTATGTCTCTAACAGGCAGGAGCCGGGTGTCTGAGTAGCATGACTGTTGCAGATAGCAGCTATATAGATAGCTGTATATACTGCACTATATGGGGATCCTCCTAGAGAACTTGATGGAAATGAAAAATTACTATGAAACTGGAAAAGTATTGGAGTAAAGTAGAATAGTTTCTATGGTAGTGATATACACACACACACACACACACACACACACACACACACACACCATATATATATGCACAGCAATGCCTTTGCAAGAAAATCACAATGGTAAAGTATAAGACAAAATACCAAATATTATGCTGAGTGGGGAAGATAAAAAGAGTAAGACCTACTAGTTGCCTTGAGGTGTTTGGCTTGCCCTACTTCCATTCCATTCACTCTACCACGGATTGATCTAAACATGTCACTTTGTTCTCCATGAATTCATCATGGTCCCTTTGTTCTCAATTAAGTCCATATTCCTTAATGGAGCATTCAGAGTCCTTCCCAACCTGGCCCCAGCCATCTTTTCCACTTAAGTTCTTGTCATTTCCCCTTATTTTTTAATTTTTATTTGTTATTTTTTGTTGTTCCCCTTATTTATCCAACCTCCCAGCAATACAAGGAGCAAAGTTCCAGGTTATGGGCTCTTTCTGATACAGAATACTCATTTCGTATCTACTTGTCTTTTGCTCCATTGGCATAAAGCTCCTCACTCCCCACTGTACATTTACACATACATGTGTCTTTCTATATTTTGTAAAATCCTGCTTGTTGTGCAAGAACTTATTCAAAGGGCACTTCTTGGTGCAATATTCTTCCGTGGTTTAAGCAGAATGAATTTCTTCCCTTCCCATACAATTATGATTCTTAATAGTCTTATTTTGATTTTGGTTTTGGTTATCCTTATCTCCATCAAATATGAAGTCTGAGGCCAAAGATTGGGTCATACTGATTTTTTTGCCCAATGGTTCCATCTTTCTTTGCCTATAGTAATTGTTTGTTGAATGTTCATTGAAACAAAATAAAACAAATAATAAAGACTCCTCTTTACTTGTACCTAGGATATACTGAATAGATTTTTTTTTTTTAAACTTAACTGCAATGGTAATCAGATGCATCTGGATATACAGTTATTTGCATCATAGGGACATTTACACAAATTCAACTAAACTAGATCGATGTAAAAAAAATCAAAAGCCAAAAAAATGAAAAGAGAAAATTACGACTTAAACAGTGGATAATATTCTTACTGTTGCCTTTGCTGGTGCAGTCACAGGAAAAAGCAGATGAGAGATATGGATTCGTTCTTCTTTTAGTTGGTTCCAGTTGTAATTCCTATGAGCCCTCATGGTGTGAGCATCTTTGCTGTGGTGAATGGGATTCTAGTGTTTAAGGACAGGCATTTTTCAAACCATGTGGCCTCTGAAGAAGCCAAGTACTTTATTTGGTATAGCCCACTGACTTTTTGACCCAATTCCCACACAAGGTATTACTCCAAAGTAATCTGGAAACACCATGGTACCAAGTCCAGGTCATATTTCTAATAAAGTAACTACATATATGGTCTTTCTAACTTAAAAATGCAATAGCAAAAGTAGATGATTCCAAGTAGAGACACAAAGATAGTTAACATTTGTAGAAGATGAGTATCTAAGAAAGACTTAATCATTGTTCTTACTCTTTTGGCAAAGAAAGTAGATGTCCAACAAAGTTCTCTAAATGAAAAATGATTTCTCACATGGAAAATGGTGACCAGCTTTTCTTCACCACTGAATACACAACAGGAGGGAATGTTTAAAATGTAGCATGAAGGATTTATCTCAGATACAGAAAGATTTCCTGTTTGTCAGACACTGAGATGACTTCTTGAGAGAAGTCAATAGAATCTCCTAATGTGGAAACTTTTCTTTTAACCTCATTCTGTCTGGAATAGTTTGTGTCCACATTTTTCAAAGTACGTTCTAGTGTTTTATGGACTCTTAGGGAAGTTAGTCAAAGTAAAGATTCTGTTATCAAATGCATTTCAGAAACACTAGGTTTAACAAAATTAAATAAAATTCTCTATTGAAGGGCTTCATAGCATTTACTCTGCTCAATGCTTTGTGAATTTCTGGCAGGGTAGGGATATGTATTATAAAAAGTATTTCTTAAACTTTATTTAAGCATACATGACCCATTTTTTAGAGGATTTTTAAAGGATTAATATTCTGTGTTACTTTCTTAGAGATATGTTGCCTCACATATCTGAACATAGTAGATATATTAGGTCGACTTTCATGTAATGTTGAAAAAAGTTCTCACTTGCCACATTACTACTTTTGAAAACAGTGACAAAGTACTTTGTGGAGATATCTCTTTTTTATTTTATTTTTTTATTTTTATTTATTTATTTATTTTTAAGATTTTATTTATTTTGACAGACAAATCACAGGGAGGCAGAGAGGCAGAGAGAGAGGAAAGGAAGCAGGCTCCCTGCTGAGCAGAGAGCCCGATGCGGGGCTCGATCCCCGGACCCTGGGATCATGACCTGAGCCGACGGCAGAGGCTTTAAACCACTGAGCCACCCAGGTGCCCCAATATCTCTTTTTAAAAACTGCCTAAATATGGATTCCTTTGGAATAATTTCTTTTACAGTTTTTCATGTTGTCCAGTGAGCCATGGGGGAATGAAAACAATGAGTGTTCAGAACCAGACTCAGACTCATGGAATCTTCCTCCTTACTCTGACTTCTGAACACATTATTTGTGATAACTTATAGTAGAGGCAGAGGCTATAAATGTGCATGTTGGTTTTTGCTATATTGAGGATTGCAGGTCTGAAGCCTTCTAATGAAATGAGAGGTGAGTAGATTCATGAGACAGTATAATTTAGGGTGGAGAATTTCACCTAGAATAGCTAGCTTACTTACTACTACATTGCACGACAGCTTACCCATGGAAAGCAAAACTATCACCCTATATAACTCTTTACATACTTACTGTGGTAACTTCTCAAGGTCTTGAGTGAATCTTTTGGGAACTATATAAACATAACTGGAAAGGTGTACTGGAGAGAAGTTATCTCTGTGTCTACTTAACTGATAATTTAAAATGAGGAAAAAAAATAAATAGGAGGTACATGAGGGAAAAACCCACAGAACAAGGTGACATATTGTCTGGGTGGTAATTTATTTTGAATGTGTGTGAGATTAAGTGGACTGTAATGTACACTCTACAGGTAGTTAGTTAACACTTGAAGTACCCAAATCAGGAGTCTGTGTTCCTTAGGGATCTTATGTTAGTTGGGTTCTCCCAAAAAACAAACTGTGTGTGTGTGTGTGTGTGTGTGTGTGTGTGTGTGTGTGTATGTGTCTGAAAGAAAGATATATTTTTAGGGATTGACTCCTGGTGATCATGGGGGTTGGCAAGTTTCAAATTTGTAGGGCAGACCAAAAACTCAAGCAGCAGGATTTCTATTTTGGAGTCTTGAGGAAGAATTATTTCACCCTTGGGTAAGCTCAGTCTTTGCTTTTAAGAGCTTGAGCTGATTGGATGAGACCCACCTACATCATGGAGGGTAATGTCCTTAAAGCCTGCTGATTATAAATGTTAATCACATATAAAAGATGACTTTCTAGACTGGTATTTAACCAAACAGTTGGACACCATACGCTAGCCGATTTGATACAGAAAACTGTTACAGAGTCAACACAAGAACTTCCAATATTGTTGTCAAAATTCATATAAGAGCTTTGTTCTTCAGCATGAGAATTTTTAGAAAATAATCTTATATCATTGAAGTAAGTACTGGTCAAACTAAGGGGTTTGCCAAAGGGGTGTATGGGCACTATTGGCCTTAAATGAAAAAGGTCCAGCACAAGCAGGGCCAGCAGCCTTATGGAGCTAAAACTGAGCTCTGTTTGGGTGTGTTTCCCACAGAAAAGGCCAGCAGGTAAACTGATGCTTCCATGTAGTACTGGACATCCTCCACAATCTGTCATGTAAGATTCTCCTGAAGGGCCTGAAGACAGAGGGGGACTCTCTGAGCTTCCAAGAACAGGTGGTGTAGGACTCTATCTAGCTGCCCAAAAATGTTTGCATTCCAGCAGAATCTTGTCAAAGACTTGCTTTCATTGCATTCCATCTGGCTTTTATCACCAGAGGCTTTTACAAAGGCTTTGGCTGTTGTTAGACAGACAAACCAGCATAGCTTAGTTCACAACAGGAAGAATTTGGAATTCAATACCAAAAAGCAGTCCTCTGGGAGAAATGCTGTGATTTCCTCTCCGTTCCAGTTGACTACCATCCTTTCTTAATTTGAGTGACTTTGGTCAGTGATGTCTAGTCTTCTGTCTCCCACAGATTTAGGTCTTCATTATGATGATGTCTTCATGGAGGAATAATTGAAGCCAAGAGTTACTGAATAAAACCATTTTACTCATTTAATTAATGTGTGGGGGCTTCCCTCTTACTTTTAATATAATTTTGAGCTTCATATGAATCTTTTTTTTTAAGATTTTATTTTATTTTATTTATTTGACAGAGAGAGAGATCACAACTAGGCAGAGAGGCAGTCAGAGAGAGAGGAAGAAGCAGGCTCCCTGCTGAGCAGAGAGCCAGATGTGGGGCTTCATCCCAGGACCCTGGGATCATGACCCGAGCTGAAGGCAGACGCTTTAACCCACTGAGCCAAATCTTTGAAAGCTTCCTGACTTGTATATACACTTAAGAGATATAGGTTGATGCCATCTTATGAAAAATAGTCTTTTTAAGAATGCATTTTCCATATCATGAAAGAGTGAAAATGGGTATATGAGAGTCTGAATTCAGAAAAACACAGATATTTGAACAATTTAAAGACATAGGACTTTTACTATATTTTATTAGCCCATTAACATTTTCCCATTTAAGTCATGGAAGGTAGGTGCTTGCACACTTAATAGTGGAGAAAGAGGACTATTCCATCAAGTGAGTTTTCTCTTAAAAAAAAGCTTTTTAACTACTTCTTAAGAAGCTAAATAATCCATCGTGCTTTATCACTGTGAACTTGGAAGTAGGAAAGTGGATCTTGTCCAAAGAGATACACTATCTTTTGATTTAGAAGATATTTTGCTTTTGGATGAATACATTGATTGATAACAGGAATCAACTACACTATTAATAGTAGCTCCCCCCAAAGCTCTGTTATACAAATAAATCTCTGACATCTTTCTTAGCTGCTAAAATAGACGCTTGCTAGATATATCTTTCCTTTCATATATTGTGGCCTTGAAGTAAGCCAAGAATTTCTCTGCAAATTTGTTTGATAAAGCACAGTGAATTCTTACCAGTTTTTAGGAAATACTTCTCTAAACTATTCAGATCTTCACTCAGTGAGAGAAACTGGAATTTTTGGCCTTTCTTTTTGTTGATTTGAGATTAGGGAATGAAGGTACCATGTTCTGTGTGTCAGAATGTAGTGACAGATGAATAAGAAGTATTCCTTTGAGTGAGGATGACTCAGAAGATTTTGGTGGACCAGTGTTTTCCTAAAGCAGTAATGGGCAATGTTAGCAGGCTACTTATCCACGGGAACAAAACTGTTAGTGCTGGCTTCTAATTTCCACAGATCTATGTCCTCATTTTCTCTACCTTTGTTTTCTCCGCTTCATCAAAGCTGACTTCACTGTATGACTCCATCTAGGATTCCATAACCCAGAACTAGGGACCTAGGATGCGGTTATTTAGACCTTCCCTGAGCCATACATATCTACAAGCAGGACCAAGTTGTGGGGAATGAGATGCCAGGCCAGGGCCTCTAGGAGCCCTTCAGTGGTTGTCCTCTGTCTTCTTCCCTCTCAGCTCTGAAAGGGCTCTGAGCATAGGAAAGCGGTTTTACTTAGGTTTTCTCTCTTTAGTTCTCATGAGTGTGCCTTCCAAGTGCCCTGTCTGGTACTCACCCCATGTTATAGTCTTCCTGAAGCCCAGTAAGTCTGATGGGGGTCCTGGTACTTTACCCAATCTTCTGCTTGACCTTTAGTCAAGCTGATTTTTGTCCTGTCATATGAACACATCTCAGAGCAATGCCACTGCTTAGATTTCCCGAATGTGCCCACTTAAGTGAATACTTAGTATTCAATGCTATGAAAGTAGGACTGAAAACCCAGCCGTATTCTCCTGGGTAAGTGTTTGTAGCTAAGTGGATATTCCTCCGCACATCTCCCTGGTGTCAGCTCAGCCCGCCCTCCCACAACATTTTCCTGTTGCCTTAGTAACCGTATTGCCTGTGGTAGTTAATTTTATGTGTCAACTTGAAAAGTGTTTTGAGATGAAATTCACGTTTAATTAAGTGAACTGTGAGTAAAGCAGATTGTTCTCTGCAGTGCAGGTGGGCCTCATCTAAACACTTGAGAGCTTGACTAGAACAGAGAGACTGGCCTCCCCAAGGAAGACGGAAATCTTCAGCAGACTGTCTCAGGGCTCCATCTGCTCCATTGACTTTTCTGGATCTCTACCTGCTGGCCCTCAGACTGGAGCTATGCCATCAGCTTTCTTGGATCTCAGGCCCACCATGCCACACTGCAGATTTGGACTGGCCAGCCCTCATAACTGCATGAGCCAATTCCTTGTAAAATCTCTTTCTGGATATACACACATCCTATTGGTTCTGTTTCTTTGGAGAATCCTGACTAGTACAATGTCTTATTTTGTAGTCCCTCCATCTGTAACACTATTATAAATGTATACATTTTTATAATACCTCTGTATATATACATGTATTTACTGTGGGAAAAATAAGGCTTCTTGCTGACTTTGGATCACAGCTCTAATAGATGGTTTTAGTATCTGCAATCACAGGAGAACATCAGCCCAAAAACCTAACGAAAAGCCTCAAGCCTTTGTAGTTGCAATTTTCCTGCCTGGAATGAAATGCTCTTCCTCCTGAGAGCTGCAGGGATTATTCCTGTATTTTGATTCTTCCTTTCTCAAGGAAGCCTTCCTCAACCACAGTCTAAAATAACCCCTTTTTTCATCCTGCATACCCTTATCTTAATGATATTTCTTCATAGAACTTACAACCACTTGGTATTTTATTATGCATGTATGTATTTATTTATTGTCTAGCACCCTACTAGCGTGTGAAGTTCGTGGACTTTGCTTTATTTGCCGCTATCTCCCTGGTGTTGAGATAGAGACTTGCTCAGACTAGACTTTTGAACAGTATTTGTTGAGTGAATGAATAAAAGAATGAATGTTCTATATAATACTAGAATAATTAATACAAAACTTGGGAATTTCTGTACCATGCAATTTGAGAAAAAACAGAATCCTATAGCATGTGTTATATTACTTTAGTGGGAAATGTACTTTCCCGTCACAGATATATCACAGGGTTGAGAGGTCATGATAAAATTACATTACTGGGAAATTAACAGAAAATATTATGGGGGTAAAGAATTATGTGTGAAAAAGAAAAAAACAGTATGGTCTTGATGACAAGTAATAGAACATGTATGGACTTAATGGCTCAGACCCTTGTCCCAGCTGACCGATTTCCAACTGTGCTGTTTGTTCGCAGGCCCTCTGCCCTCTGTCCTTGGAATCTGAGTGTTCTCCAGCCTTCTCTAGCCTTTCTTACTGAGAAAAACAGTTTTGACAGAGCATTTGAATGCTTATGTTAAACAGAGAGAAAAGGGTATTTGTGTATAATTTTTTATTTCCAAGGTAAAATATTGTGGCTAGGGTACATCATGTGTCTATTTTTCGTATATTAAGTGCTAACATGAACAAGTGGTCCATATAAAATAATGGGACAGACTAATTTGGAGTTGCATCTCTGTAGGTTCAAGAATAGCCATATCTCCATTCAGCTGAAAATTGGAGCAGTGATACCCCATGCTAGAGACCCACAGAGCTGAGCTATTCCTAAAACACCATGGCAGTCTTACCTGGCAGCCTCAGCCCACAGCATCTCATCTGCTGGCATAGTGCATTTCGGCTACATAACAATTACGCAGTGGACTCGCTGCAATTGCTTCCCATATCTGAGGACAGCTTTGAGGTTCAAAGCCAGATGGGCTGTGGGAAGAGGACAGGCTTTGGAGTCAGCCAAATGTCAGACTGAAACCCAGCCTTGCCTCTCACCGGATGAACTTGGCTAAGTTATTAAATCTCTTTAAATGGTAATTTCTTCATCTGTAACATAGGAATAATTGTACTTACCTGGTTAGGTTACCAGAAGGGTTTATCTGGCTTATAGTAAACACTGGAGAGATGTTAATTTTTCTCCTTCTCTCCACCATTTGCAGCCTATGTGTTTTCTTTTTATTTGTTTAGTTTGGGGGTGCTTTTTTTCCTTTGACATGTCTACTCCTCCTAGGACACACAGAATTTATAATTTGGAAGGGATCATAGGTCATCTAAGCCAGTCCCTTCCTCCATCTCCTTTTTTCACTTTAATCATAACACACACACACACACACACACACACACACACACACACAGAGTTTTTCTACTTCCTTTCCCATTTCTGGTCATAACCATACATGATGGAGAAAGTTCATGTTATTGGGTACTCCTCAGATCTCCCTAAAAATCTATGATGGTTTATTTCCAATTGGAAAAGATTTATTCATGATTTTCACTGTTAAACCGTCCTTTCTAGCAATTCCTTAACACAAACCATGAATGAAATGTCAGTGCTAGATCCTTTCCCATCTTGCCCCTTTTAGAGAAGTGATTTTTAGAAAGGCTTTTCCTTGTTTACCTTTGAACATTCGGAAACATGTAAGCAGAGTGTAGTTCACATTTCTAAATAGAGCTATGAATTTATTTATTCATGTTTATACTTAAATGAACAAGCAATCTTAGAGCTGCAGTACCTCACTCCGCTTAACCTAGAAACATAATTTTCTGTTCTTGTTTGATAAGGAGTTCTGTTTTTAATTAAGGTATAATCTGCATACAACAAAATACACTGATCATCATTTTTATGAGGAGATAAGGAGTTTTAAGTTTGTGAGAAGTTTAAGACTACTGATTAAAAACAAAACAAAACCAAAAAAGTGATGCAAAAGATCTAGTTCAGAACTCAAAAACAAGAAGTATAAAATATCAGTGTAGGAACATAGAGTTTTCCTCAGCCTTTAGCTCCCTGATCATTATTGCATGTGGCAGTACCTCTTGCAGAAGAAATTGGCCTTTGACAAGACCAAATTGTAAAATTTTTAAATTGTAAAATATGAAAAATTGTAAAGCTAATTATAATCCTAATTAGCTTCACCATTGTTAGTATTAACAAGTATAAGAATTTTCTTGGGTTAAAAGTTCCAGTATATTTTAAATAATACTGGCTCTCTGATTTACTTCATTAAAAACACCTGTTTAATTTTCTATGGTCAACAGCAAAGGCATTACAGTGCAGAATTTTTTTTAAAGATTTTATTTAGAGAGAGAATCCCAAGTGAGTTCCACAGTTAGCACAGAGCCCAAAGTGAGGTATGATCCCACTGCCCTGAGATCATGACCTGAGCTGAAATTTAGAGTCTGATGTTTAACTGACTGAGCCACTCAGGCACCCCTACACTGCAGAAAATTCTTAAAGCTTTCAACAGCTCTTGAGTTTTGCCATTTTTGGACCTATAGAGTTTCCATATTTGCTATCTTAGCATTTGTGATTAAAATTATTTGTCAGGGGCCCAAAGGTCTGAGATACATACTAATTTTGAATGGGGATAATATTCACCTCCATCACATTGCTGTGAAGATCAAACATAACCTGGCACAAATTTAAGGTTGTCTTGGTGCAAGATTCATACATGGAAATTATTTTATGTGAATAATCTATCTGATGGCCCAGCTCCCACCCCACCTCCATGTAACTGAAGTTCTGAACATTTTTCTCAGGAATGTCAAGGAAGAATTACACGATCAGATGCTGTATGATAGGCTTCGGTTGGTTAAAAACACTTAGCATTCTCTATTTTAGAATTCTTTAATAATGAAAGTAACAAATATCTGTGAAACATGTTAATTCCCCCAAGCAAGACAGTTATTATGGTCATCAAAGAACAAATATTAACAAAGACATAATGAATACAATTGAAGAGTTTCGAATGGCAAACATTGTATCTTGATGAAAAATATCTCCTCATGGGTCAATTCTGTCAGACCATTATGAGTCACTCTTGTTTGCTCAAGGCTGAGGACTTGCCATCTCAACTTCATATCACAATAACTTAGTGTTAGAGTTTTTTCAGAGATAGATTACCTTCATGGGAATTCCCATAAAGCCACACAAGTGCCTGATAATCCCAATGATAAATGCAACCTCAACTGAGAATCTTTCCTAATACATTTTTATTGAGTTTCTATTTTGTATGTGCCTGGTCCTGAAATGACAAATTTGAATATATTGAGCATAGCCCTGAGGAATTTGCTGTGTGATAGAAAACATGGCCATGTAGAGAGATGCAAAATGATCAGTTAAGGGCAATGGTGAAGTCCATGGAGGACACTAGCGGTACCCAGGAGAGGGCTTTCTAAGCCAGACAGTGAGGATGGGGGTTTGTGTAGAGTAGTTAAGGAAGGTTTCTTGAAGAAGAGAAACTGAATCTTACAGGATACCTAGGAATTCTGAAATGCTCATGCTCTATTTACTCAAAATCAACTATCTTTCTACTGCATAAATAAACACACTGATAGAAAACATTCTACGTGTCGATCTGTGTCTCCTTTCACTGCCCGTAGTTTCAGTTACCTGCGGTCAGTTGTGGCTCATCAGGTAGGCATGCCATCATTTCTTCATCATCATCAGAAGAAAAGGGTGTACACAGTACAGTTAGAGACCTGTGAGAGAGACCACATTCACCTAACTTTTATTACAGCATATTGTGATCATTGTTCTAGTTTATTCTTATTTATTACTGTTAATTTCTTCTGTGACTAATTTATAAATTAAACTTTATCCATAGGTGTGTATGTATAGGAAGAAAATGTAGTATGTGTAGGGTTTGGTACTATGTGAGGTTTCAGGCATCCACTGGTTGTCCCCCACGGATAAGGGGGAACAACTGTAATTGAAAGTGTAGAGGAAAGTAGTAGTATATTTGGTCCAGGAGGAGAGGCAGAAAGGAGAGCACACTCCAGAGGGGGCTGCTGGGACCCCCTAACTGCAGCCTTGGTTGTTTATCGGGGTTTGTCTCCTATCTGCTGGACAGCCCTTTTCTGAACAGCTGTGTTGAAAATACTTGTCAGTGGGAAAGAATTTGAATTTTCAGATATGTGGCCTTTGACGTGAAGCCAGCAGGGAGTCTAGATGTAGAGAGGCAGCCGTGCCCGTCATCAGCTTGGCAAGTGTCTTAATCCGGGGCAGAAGGGGAGAGCTTGACTGTCATCAGCTTCCCCAAAGATTGATAAATTGGATGCAGACAGCGAGAGCCGAGGACTGCCAACTAGACCTTTAGGATTGAAATATAACTGCTGTATGTAGAACTCTGAAAAACACCCACATGCTGCAAACACATCAGGATCCTCTTTGGAGTTAGAGCACATTGTATTAAAAATGATAATAGTAGATAATATCATGAGGCCTATTTTCTGCCTCCTGGGGAAGAAAATAGCCTTCAGTGGATGGATCCCATATTGTATGGTGCCACTTCTTCTCATGCACATGCATGCACCCCCACACTGCCAACCACAGTGCCAGTACCTCGGAGAGTGTGTAGTGTGGGTGTTCATGTGGACTTGTGTGTACCTGTGTCTTTAGGTAAGAGCATGTGGGTGTGTGCATCTGTCTGTACACACATGCACATGTAGGTATATGTGTGTGTATACGTCTGATGTGTCTGTCTTATCTGTGTGTGTGTGTCTGTATATGTGTGTATTTGTGTGTCTGTGCACATGTGTGGGCATATGCATGTATCCATATCTCTGTGTCCATTTGCATGTTTGGACAAGTGTGTACACCTGTATGTGTTTGTTTGTACCTGTCCTGTCTGTGTATAAATGTGAAGGATTGTGTGACTGTATCTGTGTCATTGTGTCCATGAATGGACATGTGTATACATCTGTATGTCTGACTGCCTGTACCTGGGTGTGCCTCTGTGTATATGTTTCCCTGCTGTATCCTTGCTCTGGAAGCCAAGCTTCCAAGTTACATGTAAGCCCCAGGCTGGATTTCTCCTGTGGTCACTGAGAGCACTAAGAATGGCCACTGCTGTTGGGCTTGGTCATATGCGTGGTGATAAGGGCATCTTAAAGACTTTTAACAGGAGACTTGAGAATAGGTATTTACTTTTTTCCAGCTTAGGAAGACCTGCCCAAGCCAGAAAATTAATTTCAAGCTCAGTCGTGTCTGCTGCAGGGAATCTATTAATATCCCACCAATTGTTATCACAGGTTTGCTATGAGGTAGGATAGGCTGCAGTCATCACCTTTTTTTCACTTATATGTGTCAGTTTAAAGTACAGAAAAGTCTAGGGGCCCTTGGGTGGCTCAGTGGATTTTATCTGACTCTTCATTTCAGCTCAGGTCACAACCTCAGGGTCCTGAGATTGAGCACCACGTCTGTCCGTCTACCTGGCTCTGCGCTCAGCGGGGAGTCTGCTTGAGATTCTCCCTCTCCTCTGCCCCGCCCCTCATGCCCACTGTCTCTCTCTTTCCCTCACATAAACAAACAAACAAACAAACAAATAAATAAATAAAATCTTTTTAGCAAAAGTATAGAAACACCTAAAGCCACATCATTAATTATAGGCAGGAATACTGTGGTGTGATCAGTGGCTGTATCATTAGCTGTTTTAATTCCCATGTCTCTCTGTTCCTTGTGTGATCAGGAATATGTACCTTCCCACTGGCCTCATTTCTCAGAAACAAATGCAATATGTTTACTTTGGAAAATGCCACAAATGCCTTCTTTCTGGTTCCTCGAGTTCTGTTTGAGTTTTATCTGAATTTATTTGGATAAAATCAGCTATAATTTTTAAAAACAATTTTTTCAAATAAACTACAAGAATGTTTAGCCAATTTTTGATCCCCAGTTTCAAAATTGGGCTCCTCTCCCAGTCTTCTTGTGCTTGGAAATTCAGACGTAGCTCAGTGACACATTTTTGCCTAATTTTCCAACTTACTACTTGGCAGATGCATTTGCAATTTAACGAAATATCATCTTAGATATTTTATTTTGTTTAAATGATTTATTTATTTGGGAGGGGGAGCACTATAGAGGTGGGGAAGGCAAAGGGTGAGGGAGAGAGTCTGAAGTAGACTCCCCGCTGAGTGTGGAGCCAGATGTGGGACTCGATCTCACATACCTGAGATCGAGACCTGGAAAGGAATCAAGAGTGAGATGTTCACTGACTGAGCCACCCAGGTGCCCCTCATCTTAGATACTTTACACCCAGCCTGGCTGACTGGGGAGGAGGGAGAGAAAGCAGTGTCATGAACAGCAGTGTTTCAAGTCAAGGAAGCACTGGTGAATATTATTGGTTTAAAAATTAACCCCATGGAGTGTGGGTGTTTTGTCTTTAGCTGGAAAATTTAACTGAAAAGTAAAAAAAAAAAAAAAAAAAAACCCAGATCCACTCCTTGCCTCTTCAAGCTCGTGCCTTGGAGGAAGTAGAGAATGGTGCCTCCAGTGCTCACAGCTCATGCTATGGGCTCTCCTCCTTTCTCTCCCCATGATGGCCTTGTGACTCCAGGTGACATAACTCAGACAACGTGCACTTTCAGAGTACAGAATGTTGGCAACTCCTCAGGCCCCACTGAGTCCTGAGTCTCAAGGGGTACCTAAAGGCAGGAAGAGTCACAACTTGACTCCAGGCCTGCTGACTGCTGATCTGGGCACTGTTGTCCTGCACACATGGGGCTCTCCAGTAGCTTCTCAGTGACTAGTAAGTGAGAGCTGACTCACCCAGGGCATGGAAGAGTCTCACTTCCCATCTCTTGCCCATTTGTCTAGGCCAACTTGCCGCCATTCCTCCATGCCACTTCACGCTCAGGAAGAGCAAACGGCTTGTAAATACACATGGTGTTTTGCATCTTCCTGTCCTTGTACTTTCCGTACCTTCTGACTAGAATGCTGTCAGCTACTAATGTAATTTGGGAAGAGCCAGGAAAATGCTCACATGGATACCCAGAACATCACCATTCATTCTCTTTATACCCAGCTTTGCTTCCATGGGTGTTCCCCAACCCCCTCACCCCAACCCATACCCATAATTCATCTCGTTTCTGTGAAGACAACGACTTAAAGTTGCATTGGTAGCAAGATGAGATGGCGTTTTCCCTCTGCTTTGCTGCTGGGGAGTACAAGGTGCCTGGACGGTAGGGGTGCTGATGGGGCAGGAGGCAAGGATCAGTGGCTGCTGAAGGCAGTCTCATCTGATCTGAGTCTGGCTTAGGCCCAGCCCCCCTGATGACACCATACACCCCTTGGAAGTTTCTGGGGCCAGTGGTGTGTCGAAGGTAAAACATGTGAGTGTTTCGGTGCGCTAGGTACTCACCTGTGGGGTTTCTCTGTTAAATTCCTCACGTGGATCAAAATACTCACACTGGTTTAATGATTCATTTCTTCAGTGAGAATCATGGTTAAAAATACAACACAATTAAACAAAATTTCACTTGTCCTTCATGACTGTGCCTTTCAAAAACCATGTGTTCTGGGGAAAAAGGCAAAAACACAACACCCTGGATGTTCTGATTATCTGTTGCTGAGCTGACCACTGAGGCAGGGGCTTACGCTAACGTTTATGGTGCTCGTGAGTCTGCAGTTTGGGCCAGTCTCAGGCAGGCTCGCTCTTCTCTGCTCCATTTGGCGTCAGCTGGGGCAGCTTGAAGGTTCCTGTTGAATGACCTGACAGGCTCCCTCACTCACATCAGGCAGATGATGCCCGACAGCCCAGCTGGAGCTGTCACCGGGATGACCCACAGGTAGCCTCTTCCTGTGACCTGTGCTTCCTCACAGCACTGTGGCTGGTTCCAGGATGAGTGTCCTGAGAAGAGGAGCCAGGAAAGCGCCCTGTCTCCTTTAGGACCCAGCCTGAGGAGTGACGCAGGATCACTTTGGCCACATTCCATTCATCCCCACAGCGGCAGACCCTGCTCAGATTCAAGAAGGAACATGTGGGACCAGAAATACTGCTTTGGCCATTTTTAGAAAATACTATCGGCTACACTAGAGCATAAAGAAATCTTAATTGACTTGTTATTGCTGGTTTTCCCGTTCATTCTCGCCAACAAACTCTTCTTCAGGGTGGGTTATGTGCAGGCCAAGGAAGCCTTTTACATGACTAAGTAATTATTGTATTTAGTTTCTTTTTTAATGAGACCTTTCCTCCATCACCAACATCTATTTGTCCATAGAGAAAAACTTTCTTGCATATAGCAATTAGGCCCATGTGGATCAAAGGTTTTTATTACGATAGCTTTGAAAACAATCTTCACAAACGTTGTACAAGATAAAATTCCAGCCCGTCCACTTTAGTATTTAATGCTTCGTGTACAACTGAAAGATTTACAGGAAACTTAAAGTACTAATTTGAGTACATATAGGTTCTTAGCAACAGCTGAACACAAAGTCTTTGACCAAATATCTGTTTTCTGGAATGTAATTAAAATAGTTGTCTAGAAATGTTTTGATGTGCATAACAGCCTTAATTAACTGTGTTCAGTTAAGTAGTTTAGTTGTACTTAAACTTGTCCTCTTTGAAAAATTAAAGATAAGGAAAATCACAGAAGAATAATATAGAAAAATAATAGAGTTTTAAAAATTGTAACAATATTGCAATATTTGTGATTACATAGTGCCTCTTAGTTTTGGGGTATTTGAACTGTTCTGAAGCTTCTCTTTTGTCTCATTCAAACTGCATCATTCTGAGGCCACGTTTCTTTCTGGAGGCCTGGAAAAATTCCTGAGTCAGGAGATAGGGCCTTGGTTCTGCCACGCTCAGTGGCACGACACAAAATTTGGTGATACCTCATTGGTAGAATGAAGGCATTTGACTAAAGAACCTCTAAAATGGTTTACTTTATGAATAATATATAAGAATGCCATTTGCTAAAAGGGAATGTAACAGAATAATATGAAGAGATAATTTTTTCTGACATTGGGCTAGTAGTTAGAAATAATCAAAACCATGTATTTTACTTAGCAACACACTTCAAAATCTTCTATTTCCCAGCAACCAATTATTCAAGCTCTCTTGAGACATTTCAGGGTCCTGTTTTGATGAAGGGAGTAGTCAACCCTTTGCTTGTTTTATATGACTTCATTACAATTTGAGAAGCAGATGGTTACTTAATTGATACTATTTGATAAGGGCAAAAATAGGACAGGGCTCTTTGCATCTTAAATAGATCTTAAAATAACAGTCTTATGAAGCCTTGCCAATAATTCAGGCTGTATCCATATTACAGACAGGCAAAGGGAGGCAGGGACATTTGTTGTAGGACAGTTAGTGATGCCAAAGTCTATTCTTAGGGAGTTTTGATTATTGTGATTGATTAAGTATGGATCTCATTAAGTAGGTATAACCACATTGAACACTTTTTAATTCAACCAGTATTTATAGACTGCCTACTTCAAGTGAGGTGCTTGGGATCTCAGCAACAAATGTAAATGGCACTCAGTGAGATCCTCAAGGAATGCAGTGCTTGTCAGAGTCCCAATGCTTACCCTGAACACTCGGTAAGCTACACTGTCCCTTAAAATGATATTATATTCATTCTATTTTGTATCAAAACATTCTTTTGATCTGAACAAAAAACAACAGCACACTATAATCGATCCCTTGTAACATGTCAGATATAATGCTGTGCACTTAATCTTCATTGCCTAATACATTGCCTAATACAATACCCATTTGAAGGAGTCTTTTTCAGCATGACTTCTACAGTTGGAGGTTTGGGATTCAAATTCCAGCTTACCTAATAGTTGGGATGACCTCGAGTCTCATTGCATTGGCCTTTGAAGATTACATGAGGATTTACAGAATCATGCAAAATACTCAATATAGTGGCTGGAACAGTAAATGTTTAATAAATGTTAACTCTTTAGAATTGTCGGGGCGCCTGGTGGCTCAGTGGGTTAAGCCACTGCCTTCAGCTCGGGTCATGATCTCGGGTCCTGGGATGGAGTCCCATATCGGGCTCTCTGCTCGGCAGGGAGCCTGCTTCCCTCTCTGTCTACTGTGATCTCTCTCTGTCAAATAAATAAATAAAATCTTAAAAAAAAAAAAGAACTCTTTAGAATTGTCATTGTCAACATCAGCTCTATCAGGTAGGTAATATAGAAAAATTTTGTGTGGCTTTGAATAGCAAAGTAACTTCTCTAGTCACACAGCTTTTAAGCAGCAGGGCTGGAAAACTAATTGTTGCTTAGTGCCAAATTTCTTAACTTTTAAACTATAATTCTGCCTAATAGTTAAAAATGCTGAAATTTAGTAAAGTATTTCATTTTTTTTTAGTTCTGTTAAGTGATCAGCACTTGATACTTCCAAGAATCTTGTGATCAAAATCCCAAGTTGACTGTCTGGTTTTGTGTGGCAAAGACTTGCAAGTAAGCAAATTCAGTTTCTCATCTGGAGTTTCTGGACCTGGGAAAATAGTTTATGGTAGGGGGAAGCAGAAAAAAGATTGTGGATGCTCCTTTTGAATGACCAGCAGTCTTTGTGCCTTGAATTATTCTTTCTAAAACTTTTGATCTGTTAATCTTATCCTAAGAGAAACTATATATTTGTGTTTCTTTTTTTGTCTTTTATAAAACTCACATGAGAATGGGTCAAATGCCTAAAATTTTTTAGGATTAATGAAGCAGATATAGTTGATGAGAGCTCTCAAAATAAAGTCATAGAAAGTGATCAGATGTTCATTCATATGCCAGATTAAGTGTGATTTATTCGCTTTAGTGCCAAAGAGCAAATTCCTAAGCTAATTTAAGAAAACATGAATGAGAGTGGGAAAATACCTTGGAATGAGAAAAGCTGAATTCTAAGCAGAGGCTTGAGGTTAGAGCAAGCTTGTCCACAGGATGACTGGTGCCATCCAGAGTGTTGAGTTAGTGTAAGTTCCTCTGTGTAAGACCCCCGGTGGGGACTAGACAAAATTAAGCCTGCTGATAGAACTCAAGTAGCTCCAGATGTAAAGGGAACCAGGCCACAGGGATGGTGGAGAGCCCAGATGCCTTTAGCTTGATACTCCGTTTGACGTCTCACAGTGCCACTCATTAAAGGGACAGGAAAGGCAAGCTGGGCTTGTCATGAAGCCTTGCAACTGAGAACACGAGTAAAATAACTCAACATGCATTTTTCCTAGTTCTCATGTCCTCTGAATCACTCTCTATATCAGTGCATGCCTGTGCGTATGTGTATGGCTAAATTATTACAACTAACCCAGTCAGTATTTCCTGGTCCTGACTCCATTGGCTATGCATTCCTTTCGGTTTAGTCTTCATGTCTGAAATTATTTTTAGTTTTATTTGTTTTCAAGTTCATCATATTCCTCAACACTTCCCTCTGCTTTTTTTCTGCAGAGATGCTGATGAGCCTTGAAAGCTACAAGGCTATATATATTTAGAACCAGATCAGACAGTCTTATAATTTTTGCTTCAACTGTTAAACATAATTTAGAAGGCTCAAGAGGAAAAGGAAAGTCTATTTATTCACCCATTTTTTTGCTTACTATGTTCTTTCTTTCTTCTTGATGTGCAAGGTTTCTTTCTTCTATCATTTCCTTTCTGCTTAGGGAACTTCCTTAGTCATTCTTGTAGGGTAGGTCTGCTGGTGACACATTCTTTTCATTCTTCATCTGAGAATGGCTTGATTTCCCCTTTCTTCATGAAGGATATTTTCACTGGATGTAGGCTTCTCGGTTGACAGCTCTTTCTTTAAGCATTTTTCAGTGGCAAAATATTTTGCCACTTCCCTCTGGCATCTGTGGATTCTGATGGGAAATCCACTGGCATTCGATTGTTTTTCTCTGATAGGCAGTGCATGCTTTCTCTCTGACTGCTTTCAAGACTTTTTCTTGGTCTTTAGTTTCCTGAAGTTTTATGATGTGACTTGGTATGGATATTTTTTAAATTATTCTATTTGGCATTTGCTTAGGATTTGAATCTGTAAGCTTATGTCTTTTGCCAAATTTGGAAAGTTTTTAGCCATAATTTCTAATAGTACTTTTTTCATCCATGTCATCTCTCCTCTCCTTTGGGGACTTCAATGACATGATTGTTTGATATTTCAGTATAATCCAGTAGACTGAGGATCTATCTATTGATCTTTTTTCCCCACAGTCTGTTTTTTCTCTTTTATCAAATTATCAAATTTGATAAAACATTGTTCTATCTTCCAGCTCATTGACTCTTTCTTCCAACCCCCTTGTTCTGCTTTTCAACCTATTCAATGAGTTTTTAGTTTCAGTTATTGTAGTTTTTAGTTCTAAAATCTCCACTTGGTTCTTCTTTATATCTTGTTATTTCCTTGCTGGAACTTTCTAGTTCTTGGCTGAGGCTTCCTATTTTTTCATTAGTTTGATCATTTCATGATTGCTTGTTAAAAGATTTTAATGATGGCTGCTTTAAAATCTTTGTCAGATATTCCTAACATCTCTGTTACCTCAGTGTTGGCTTCTGTTGATTATCATTTATCCCTCATTTGGGGATCTTCCTGGTTCTTGGTATGATGTGTGATTTTTGACTGAAATACAGATATTTGGGGTACTTTGTTGTGATACTCTGGATCTTATTTAAGTCTTCAGATTTAGCTTTCTTTGACACCTCTCTGGCCAGGCAAGTGGGGTCCCACCTTGTTACTGCCAGGTAAGATTAGAATTCCAGTTTCACCTGTTGTCTCCTGTTGACACCACGGTGATGGTAAGTGGGATGTAGGGTCCCCTTGTTACTGCTGGGCAGGTGTGAGACTTCCTCCTAGGAAGGACCCTTCCTCCGATACTTTCCTGGCAGAAAGATAGTAGTGCCAGTATACTACTCCCCTGTGACTTCCAATGACACCAAGTGGGTGGGGGCTGCCTCATTACCAGTGTGTGGCGGTGAAAATCCTGACTTTTGGGGAGGCCTCACCTGACACCCCCCCACAGGTGAGAAGGAGGGACACTTCATAACTGTTGGGTGGGGCAGAAGTTCAGGCTCCCGTGTGGTTTCCACTGACATGGGAAGATCAGACAGGTGCACGGTTTGTTACAACCCAGTGGAGATGAACGTCCCAGCTCCCTACTTGGCCTTACATGCTACTATCACAACAGGGGAAGGGGAGAATTGATAATTTAGGCAGTTTGTTACAGCTCTGTGCTGGTGGGAGTCTGGCTCTCCTCTTGGCATTGGCTGGTATGGTGAAAATGGGGCCACTGTGTTTTCTGGGGTGTCTACCTAGAGTACAGAAGCTTTTGTCTTAAAGTTTCTGTCTTTTTAGGCTGCCCCTTTCCGGATCTTGGCTAGAGAGAGCAGGCTTCCTTGGGGCTTTTTGTCTGCATGTTTTGGCATCCAAGTTGCTGGCTTCTCCAGTTCCAAATGTGGGCCCACATAAGGCAAAGAGAAGAGCCACTGTGTCACTTGTTGGGTCCTGAAGTCCTTAGACAGTCAGCCTTCTCATCATCTTTCAGAATCTCACTAATTTGTTTTACTTATAGTATCCAAGGCTTTGAATTGTACTTAGCTGGCAGAATGGGGAAAAGTACAGATATTCCATTTTTCCAGAAGTGGAAGTCAGCTGTCTACATTTTACATGAAATTACTTATAAGATCCATCACTGTCCCTACAGTTGTTCAATTGTCTTCTCACTCCCCCATTCACGTAGGAGAGATGACTGAGAGCTGGCCACTTAGCACTTCTCAGTGCATGAAGGCCTAGTGCTGGAGGGCAGTGGCTCCAGGAAGAAGAGGAGGCCATGCCTGGCCTCTCTCCCCACAGAAAGCTTCTTGATATGTTCAGTTCTGTTGTCTGCTGCTATACCGATTCTTAGCCAGGTTTCCCCAAACTCAGCTGGAACCAATAGGCTTATAATAAGGCAAGGAAAGTAAATATTAAATATTTATTAATAGTTATATGACTAAGCTTATGAATAATGCATAAAAGAATTTTCCAGGGAAAAAAGTTCTAAGGGCACTTTGTTTGGTAACCATTTAAAAATATTTTTATTAGGAAATAATCTTCACCTTACTAAAAGTTGCAAAAATAGACTAGTAAAAGGAAAACCCAAATACCCTTTACCCAGATTTACCTGTTTCTTACACTTAACATTTTACTGTGTTTTCCTTATCATTTGCACACTCTCCCCAACACACACACACACACACACACACACACACACACACACACACTAATTTAACATGCCCTCTGCACTCCAGTTTTGTCAGTTGACTCAATGTCTTTTATAGAGTTTCCCCTCCAAGACAGGACTCAGTATAAGCATCAAGTATCACAATATCTGGAGAGCTTCCTTAGTCTCCTCTAATTGGGAACAGTTCCTAACTGATTTTTTTTAAACAATAACATGTTAAAACTGTATCTGTCTCATATCATTAATGTTATTTATAGGTACACTTAGCAGATTGTGAACTTATTAACATGGAAAAAGGAGAATTTCACTACTATGTAGTAGTAAAGAGGATCTTTCAACAGCATGTAATTAAATTAAAAAAATGAAGCCACAGCAAAACCATAAAAACCATAAAATGCTTGACCCAAAATTAGAAAGTTGTTTATGTAAGTTAGAATGGAAAACTTTGTTCTTTTGTCACCTAAAACTTCGAGGGGTGATTAATGAAAGTGCATTTGTACAATTTACACAGAAATTAAATGCTTGCAGAATTCCAAAATGACAGGTTTTAAAGCTCAGCTAGAAAATGTGCTTTATTCTAACTTGAATAGTCACATATTGCTAATGTGCCTGCCCCAATAAATCCTCTCTGGACATGCACTATAAAAGTATAAATGAGAGAAGCACAGTAGTATCTTGACTTACTTAAAATGCTTAATTCCTAACAGCCTGCCAATAAAATCATGTTCAAAATTGAAGGTATCATTAGCCCTCAAATGAATGGTCACCTTTAGATGCTAAGGATAAACTGTATTCCCTGAGACTGCAGTCATGTTTCTCAAACATGCTTTCTCAAAAATTTCTCAAAAATGCATCTGAAATGCACGTTCTTACTCTGCAGCAAAACCAAACATTTGGCAACTAGAGCTTACCTTTTGGTTCTGTATGTCAGTGGGTTGGCCCGGCTCCTCCTCTGTGCCCGGTGCTGACATCTCTAGTCAGGGCAAAGAGTTTTCCTCACAGCCAGGACCAGCTGAACTCTGGTTTCATTTCCTTGGATGCCAGAAAAAGATGGTTTCTTATTCATGTGAATTTCCATTTTCAAAAAAAGGCCCTGACCTGAGCCTAGAGATGGAGAGAGTACTTCTCTCAATACCTTGGACTGATGAGGTCTGGATTAGACCAGACATTGAAACATCTTTCCTACTGAAGAAGCATGTTAATCTCTGTACAATTTGTATTAGAATTTTAAGCAACGTGACCCCTGTCAAGATATTTTCAAACCCGAATAGAGATTATTTTAGATGAATTATGGCTTCTTTAAACCGTATCTCATTTCAGTGGTTTTGAGAAAAATCATCTCACTTTTAGTTTATATAGATATCTTGGGTTATTGCACCATTTTATGGGGAGGTTCTGGAGGCCAGGCTGCCTTGATTGCATTCCTCACAAATGAGCAGGGAACTGAACCCTGTAAGCCTCAGTTTCCTCATTTGTAAGAAGATAATAATAGTAGTGACTTCATGGGACTTTATGAGCAGTTAAATTTTAAATTAGGTGATCTATTTTAAACCAGTGTACTTTAGACCCAGGCATAAGTTTCCCTTCTCATGCCTTAGACTTCAGAGGATTCCACTCTGGTTCTTCTATAGCAGCTTCTTTCCTACCAAATGGAGAATCTGGGATGAGTGGAGGGGTGGCAAGAAAGTCTTCTCCCATCCCCCTGTCTCTCAGGGAATGCTACCCCTTCTGGAACAAGTTCTGGGCACTAGAAGCTCCAGATCCCTGCCCAGTTGTCCCCGAGTATACTTGTAGGGTCTTTCCAGGTTTCTTTTCTGCTTCTGTCCTCCCAAAGGTTGACACTGCCCCTCACTTCTCCAGCTGGTATGAGCATCTTTCCTCCTAAGGGATGGCCAGAGTGTGGCAGTTAGTAGGGCTGTGGGATGGGCTTTACAATCTGGCTGTCCACACATGCACACCTATGGCCTCTTACAGAGTCATCCAGATTGAGTGAGAAGAAAAGAAGGTGAGCTGGTCCTGCCTTTTCCTGGGCTTCCATAGTCCTACATGGAATTCGAAGAGTCTGAGCATGCTAAATTCCCAATCTCATGGCCTCCCAGGTTGTTAGGAAGGAATGTTTGTCAAATAGGAGACCATTTGTATTTTATGTGTTTAGCTCACTCTTGCCCCAGGTTCCACCAGTGTTGGGAGTGAGACTGTGCTTAGGCACTGACTGGCGCATGGTAAGAACATATGGAGGGCTCCTATACTAACCCTGGGAGGTACATAGGGCCATGAAAACAGAAGCCCGTTTTCACACAAGACTGAACATGGCGTCTCCTGCAGTCCGTTCTCCTGAGAGCTCCATCGACATGTCTGTTTTTCACTGCAAGCTTCCAGAAGGAGGTGGTGACACTCCTGAGGGCCTTCTCTGAGGCCTGTTCTGTGAACGGAGATGACCCAGGGCCCCAGAGAGAGAACTAGACCTGGAGTCACCAAGCCTGAGTTCTAGGGAGGCCCAAGACACTGGCTATATGCCTGGGACACCAGCTTCTGAGCCCTGGCCCTATCCCTGACCGGTGGGTGGGTAGGAGGGGTGTCTTAGTCTCTGTGTCCCTGTCCTTAACATCGGAACAGCAGTTAACAAGACTCACCCTGCTGGATTGTTGGGTAAGGACAGCGAACATGTCACTGGGGGTCTGGGGAGGCCAATAAATACATTCTCTTCTCAAAAAAAAAAAAAAAAGTCACCGTCATTGTCATTATTGTTTTAATCATTACCTTCTGCCACTTGTGGCATGGGGCCATTTCTCTGAAATGGGTGGGAAACAGCCCTTTCTTTCACCCCTGTATGTCAGATACCAGCTCTGTTTGTTACAACAGGCAGTAAATGATTATAAAGATTTCATGGATGGTCTTTTTGAAAGCTGTGGGGAAACAGTGTGATATGGACTGGAATGGATGGGCTTTCCAAGACAACTACCCCAGCCCTTTGCTGTGGGTTCTGTCCAGGATCTGCTGTTCTGCAAGCTCCCATTCTGCACAGTTCTCAGACACCCGTGGCCTCCTCATTCCCTCAAGCTATCTGATAACCAAAGTCATTTGATAAACAGGAGTGCACTGACATTTGATACTTCAGCTTCCTCTTAGCCTCTCAGGGCTTTATTTTTTCTTTCATCTTTTAAATGTTGGTACTTTTATAAGAAACTTTAGAATGGCTCTATCCTCTGGTAGGCTCTTGCTTCAGGGCAGGATCTTTGGCAGATGGCAGTTTATTTCAAGGATTAAGAGTTGGGGCGCCTGGGTGGCTCAGTGGGTTAAAGCCTCTGCGTTCGGCTCGGGTCATGATCCCAGGTCGTGGGATCGAGCCCCACGTAGGGCTCTCTGCTCGGCAGGGAGCCTGCTTCCTGCCCTCTCTCTCTCTCTGCCTGCCTCTCTGCCTACTTGTGATCGTTGTCTGTCAAATAAATAAATAAAATCTTAAAAAAAAAAGAGTTGGGGTTCAAAAAAAAGAGTTGGGGTTCAAACCCTCCTCAGATGATGCCAGTGGCCCCAAATTATCTTGTTGATTTTGCATCTAGGATGGTTCTGTAGTAGGAGCAGTCTCACAGAAAGAATACCTTAGCACAGGCCTTTGTGTTAGAAAAAATACAAATTTTGGTCAAGTTCCAGTCTTTTCAAATAAGCCTCTTTGCACAAAAAAGATCCCACCATCTGGTGCATTTTCAGGAGAAATAAATAGAGTCCTCTTAACTTTGTGAGTGATGTGCCTCCATTGGCAAGAACCACAAGGACCATAGGAACAAAGCACTTGGGTTTCATCAAGTTGGGTAGTGCTAATGACCATTTATTTGTGAGGGTGTTTACAGTATGCTTGCATTGTATTCAATGGTTTGTACATATGATTTAATCAATGAGAAACTAATATATCCAAATTGACAAAGCTAACAAAAGAAGAAATCATGAATGAAAGAGGAGAGATCACAACTAACACCAAAGAAATACAAACTATTATAAGAACATACTATGAGCAACTCTACGG